>NW_027287825.1:0-273445 GCF_047511675.1 Marmota flaviventris | reverse complement strand
GAATAGGGCTAGTTTTACACCTATGGATCAGGCCCAGGATTAGGCTTCCAGGAAAGTATAGGGTTAGAACTAGAGTTAGGGCTAGGATGAGAGTTAGAGTTAGTCTTTTGGCTAGGGTTAGGGTTAGAGTTAGTGTTAGGGTTAGGGATAGGGCTAAATTAGGGCTAAGAATAGGGCTATTGTTAGTGTTATGGTTAGGCCTAGAGTTAGGTTTAAGGTTATACTTAAAGCTATGTTTAAGGCTAGGATAAGGACTAGGGTTTGTGCTAGGTTTAGGGCTAGGATTAAGGCTAGGGCTAAAGTAAGGTCTAGGGTTATGGTTAGGGGTAGCTTTAGGGTTGGGTTTATGGCTAAGTCTAGTGTAAGGTTTAGGTATAGGGTAATAATCAGGTTTAGGGCTGGGGGAATTATTAGTGTCAGGGTCAGTGTTGGGCTTTGGTTTAAGTTTGAGTTTAGGTTTAGGGCTCGAATTACCATTAGTGTTAGCATTAGGCTAATGATAAGTTTAGGTTTCAGGTTCAGGTTAAGTTTAGGGTAATTGACAGTTGGGGGATAGTGATAGGGTTAGGGTTAGGCCTAGGTTTACATGAGCGTAAGGGTAAAATTTAGGGAAATGGATACAGTTAAAGTTAAAGTTATGGCTAGGGTTATGGTTAGGATTAGGTCTTGAGTTAGGATTAGGGTGAGGGTTAGAACTAGGGTTAGGTTTAGGGTTATTTTTAGCATAAGGCTTAGGTTCTGAGATATGGTTAGAACTAGGCTTGGAGTTAGCTTCAGGGTTAGGTCTAGGGATAGGATTACCATAGGTTTTGGGTTAGAGTTAGAGTTAAAGTTAAGATCAATGGTAGGGTCAGTATAGGATCAGGGTTAGGTTTAGACTTGGGATAGGGTTAGAGCTAGGATGAGAGCTAGGGTTAGGGCTATTAATAGAGTTAAGGTTTTGGTTAGCCTAAAGATTTGGGATAGGTCTAAGATTACCCTTTGGTTTAGGCTTCTGCTTAGGGTAGTGAATTGGTTTAGAGCTAGGTTTAATGCTATGGTAAGGGTTAGATTTAGGGTTAAATCTAGGTTTAGGGCTCGGATCAGGGCTAGTGTTTGTGCTGGGTTAGGGATAGGATAAGAACCACCACTAATGTAAGAACTAGGGTTAAATTTAGGTTAGTTTTAGTGTTATAGTTAGGTTTAGTGTTAGGGTTAGGTTTAAGTTTAGGGTGATATTTATAGCTAGGTTTGTGTTAGGATAAGAGTCAGGTAAGTGTTTGTTTTAGGGTTAGGGATAGGACTTGAATTATTGTTAGGATTATTCTTAGCATTTGGTTCAAGGTGTTTAGAGGTAGGTTGAGTGTTAGGATATGAGTCTGGGTCAGTGTTAGTTTTAAAGTTAGTGTCAGAAGTCAAATTAGGGTTAGGGATAGGTCTAGGTTTAGTGTTAGGGTTTGGTTTCAGTTAATGTTTAGGTTTAGGGCTATTGCTTGTTTTTGGTTTAATCTTAGGGATAGGTTTAGGGATAGTGTAAGTGTTAAGCTTAGGCTTAGGGTTAGGGTTAGATTTGGAGTCAGGGTTAGATCTAGGGTTAGGGCTGGAACTAAGGATAGGGCAAGGGTTAGGGCTAGATATAGGGTTATGGTAAGGGATAGAGTTAGAACTAGGGATAGGTATAGTGTGAGAGTTAGAGTGAGTCTTAGGGCTAGGGTTAATGTTAGGGTTAGAGATAGGGATAAATTAGTACTAGGATTAGGGCCAGGTTCATTGTTTGGCTTAAGCCTAGAGTTTGGGTTAGGACTAGGATTAAGTTTAGGGTAAGAGATGACATTACATCTAGGTATACAGGTAGGTAGTGTGAGAGTTCCAATTTGTGTTTGGGGTAGTGTTAGGTTAGGTTTATGGTTAAAGCTACGTTTAGGGCTAAAATGAGGGTTAGGGTTTGTTTTAGGTTTAGGAATAAGATTAGGGCTAAGAGCTAATTTCAGGTCCACAATTATGGATGAAGATAGTTTTAGGGTTAGGATTATGGCTACGTCTAGGGTAAGGGTTAGGTGTAAGGTTATGTTCAAGTTTAGAGCTAGGGGTTTTATTATGGTCAAGGTCAGTGTTAGGGTTTGGGATAGGCTAAGGTTTAATGTTAGGGCTTGAATTAATGTTAATGTTAGAGTTAGGGTAATTATAGGATTAGGTTAAGTTCAGGTTAGGTTCAGGGTAATATATTGGGTTAAGATTAGGGTTCATGGCTAGGTAAAGCATTAGTGTTATGGTATTTGGTTATGGAAATTAATAGAGTTAGAGATAGGTTAGGGCTAGGATTAGGGTTAAAAATAGGGCTTGGGTTAAAGCTAGAATTAGGGCTAGGTTTGAGGTTAAGTTAGAGATAGGGTTAGGGTTATGTTTAGGGATAGTTTTAGGGCTAGAGTTAGTGTTAGGGTTAGGATGATTTTTAGAGCTAGTAGTGTTAGTGTCAGGTTCAGGGTTAGTTTAAGGGTTTGGCTTACAACTCATATTAGGGCAAGGCTTAGGGCTAGTTTTAAGGATAGGGTTTGGATTAGGTTAAATTTTAGGTTATAGCTATAGCTAGGTTTTATTTTAGGGCTAAGGCTAGGGCTAGGGCAAGTTTTAGAATTAGTGCTATGGTTTGGTCTAGTGTTAGGGTTTGGCTTATTCTTTGGTTTAGGGCTCGATTTAGAGTTAGGTTTCATCTAAAGTTAGTGCTAGGGCAAAGAATAGGGCAAGGGTTAAAGCTAGGGTTAGGTTTACGGTAAGGGATAAATTCAGAACGAGTGAAAGGTCTAATGTGAGTGTTAGAGTTAGTCATAGGAGTAGTGTTAGGGATAGGACTAAATTAAGGCTAAGATTCAGGCTAGGATTAGTGTCAGAGTTAGTCCTAGAGTTTGAGTTAGGATTGTAATTAAAGCTATGTTTAGGGATAGGATAAGTTCTAGGGTTTGTATTAGGGTTAGGGCTAGATTTATGGGTAGGGCTAATGTCAGGTCTATGGTTAAAGTTAGGGATAGTTTTAGGAAAGGTTTATGGCTAGGTCTATTTAAGGGTTAGGTTTAGGGTAAGAGTCAGGTTTAGAGCTAGGGGAAGAATTAGGCCCAGGGTCAGTGTTAGGTCTTGTTTTAGGTTTGAGTTTAGGGTTATGGCTCGAATTAGAGTTAGGTTTATGGTTAGGTTAAAGATAGGGTTAGGTTTAGGGTTCAGGTTAGTTTTAGGGTAATTGATAGTTTTGGGGATAGTGATAGGGTTAGGGTTAATCCTAGGGTTAGGATTAGGATAAGGGTTATTTTTAGGGTAATGGATAAAGTTAGAGTTAAAGTTAGGGCTAAAGTTAAGTAGGATACATCACGTAGCTTGCCACACAAGCTATATTTAGGATTAGGTCTTGGTTTAGGGTTAGGGTGAAGGTTAGGATTAAGGCTAGGTTTACTGCTCGGATGAGGGTTTGGGTTAGGGCTAGGGCTAGAATAAAGGCTAGGACTAATGTTGGGTCTAGCATTACAGTTCAGAGTAGTTGTAGGGCTTGGTTATGATTAGGTCTACTGTAAGTGTTAGGTTTCTACTGTAAGTGTTAGGTTTAGGGTAAAGGTCAGATTTAGAGCTAGGTGTAGTATTACGATCAGGGTCAGGATTAGGAATTGGTTTTGGTTAAGGTTTAGGGTTAAATCTCAAATGATCATTAGGTTTAGAGTAATAGATATGGTTAGATTTATGGTTCAGGTTATATTTAGGGTTTTGAATAGCCTTAGGAATAACTATTTAGTTAGGTTTAGTCCTATTGTTAGCATTTGGGTTAGGCTTAAGTTTGGGGTAAAAGATAGGATTACAGCTAGGGTTAGGGTGACATTTATGGTTAGGATTAGGGCTAATGTTAAGGTTAGGGTTAGGGTTAGTGTTAGGCCTAGGGTTAAGGTTAGGTTTAGTGTAAGTGTTATGGTTGGAGCTAGATGTAGGGCTAGAGTGATGGGTAGCTTAGAGCAGGTAGGATAAATGTTAGGGTTAGAGCTAAGTTTATCATTAGGGTTAAGGTTAGAGTTATGGTAATGGATAGAGTTAGAGGTAGGGTTTGGCCAATTGTTACAGTTAAAATTAGCGTTAAAGTTAGGGTTAGGGATAGTGCTATGTTAATGTTTAGGTTTAGGATTAGGGCTCAGTTTAGAGGTAGAGCTAGGTTTACAGTTAATTTATGTAAATTTCTTTGATACAATCCTGGATTCATCATTAACTAATCTTACTATCTTTCCCAGTTTTAGGCCTTTTGGTTCATCTTTTGTTGTCCAGAAGAGTTAATATTTTCATTTTACTTCATTTTGACCTATACTAGTAAATGTAAATTGACCTGGAAATCAAACAAGGTTTTATGCTAGCTGTATGAAATTGCACATACACCCTCAATTCTTTGAGGGGACACTCTGGTATGTTCTTTGAGAATGTAGGCCTAAGCTGAAGCATGCAAAAACAACTTTATCAGAGAGCCCTTTAGGAGAAAGCAGGAAATATGCATGCACTGAAATTCCTCCAGTAATTATTTTGTCAGATTTGTTTGATACTGAGTAGGATTCATTATTTAGATTGTCCCACAAAGCTCTCCAAGTGCGGTAGTCCTAGGATCAATGGTTCTCTAATCAGGTTAGGGTTAGTGTTAGGTTTGGGGTTAAGGCTAGTGTTAGATGTAGTGTTAGGGTGAGAATAAGTTTTGTATAAATTTCTTTGATACTTGGAAGGGGTCATCTTTTACCTAGCCTTAATATGCTCCTCAGGTTTGGGCCTTCTCATATCAATGGTTTGCTAACAGGGACACGCTGTATTTTAAGGTTTCACTTTATATTGACTTATATAGGTAAATTAAATGGAGGTTGAAATCAAACCGGGTTGGTGCTAGCTGCTTGAAACTTCACACACTCCATCAGTTCTCTGTAGGGACTCTGGTATGTTCCTTGTAAAAGTAGGCCTATAATTAAGCATGCAAATACAACTTAATCTGAGAGCTTTTAGGAGACAACAGGAGAATATGCATGTACTGAAATACCTCACATAATTATTTGGTCAGATTTGTTTGATGTTATGTAGGATTCATCACGTAGCTTGCCCCAACAAGGCTCCCCAAGGGCGGGAATTCTATGATCAATGGTTCTCTAATCAGGTTAGTGTTAATGTTAGGTTTAAGGTTATGGCTAGGGCTAGGGTTAGAGTAAATGGTAGGGTGAAAGTTACTTTTGTTCAAATTTCTATGATACAGGGCAGGAGTCATCTTTTATCTATCCTTAGTATGCTCCAAAGGTATGTTCTTCTCTATTCAATGGTTCACTATCATGAACACTTTTTATTTTAAAGTTTCACTTCATTTTGACACCTATGAGTAAATGGAAATGGAGGTGGACATCAAACAGGCAGCCATTCTTCTAAACCTAACCCTAAACTTAACCATAAAAAAGCCCTAATCCTAGGCCTAAGCCTAACACTAATCCTAGCCATATTCCTAGCCCTAATTTAGCCTTAACCCTAACCCAAACTCTAGGCCTAAGACTAACTCTAACTCTTGCCATAGCCCTATTCCTAGTTTTAACCCTATCCTTTATCATATCCCAAACACTAGCCCTAATCTTAGCTCTAACACTTGCCATAACCCTAACCCTAGAATTAACCATAACTCTAAATCTACTCCTAAGCCTAATCTCACCCTATCAGTAGCAATAATACTAATGCTAATCATAAAACTACCCTTAAATTTAGCTTTAGTTCTAAAACAAAACTGAGCCATAGGACTAACCTTAACCCTTAACCTTAACAAATTCCTAACCCTACATCTATCCCTAAGCCTACCCATCATTTGAGTCCTATCCCTAACCATAAAATGATTGATGATTCTAACTCTGACACTACCACTAACCCTAGTTAAAAACATCACCCTAAACCTAGACCTATATGTAAAACTAGACTCATTCCTAAATGTAACCCTAAAACTAGCCCTAACCTTAGTTTACATTAGACATATCCCTTAAAAGAACCATAAAGTAACCCAAAACCTAGCCCTAACCCAAGATCCAACTCTAGTTATAACCCTAATCTGAAACCTAAACCTACCCCTAACCTTTACCCTATACCTAACACTAACTTTAATCCTTGCACTAAAGCTAAACTTAAGCCTACTCCTAACCCTGATTCTAACCATATCCCTAGCCCTTACCCTAGCTCTAACACTATCCATACCCTTAACCTTAAACATAACCCTAATGCTAATTCTCATCCTGACCCTACCACTATCCCTAAACCTAACCTATCCACTTCCCTAACCACAACCTGAACCTAACCTTTAAAATACCATTACCCAAACTGTAACTTTAAACTTAATGCAAACTCGAGCCCTAAACCTAAAAATAAACCTAACCCTAACCATAACCCTAACACTGACACTAACACTAATCATAACACTAACCCTAAAAGTAACCCTAAACCTAACCCGAATGCCAACCCGACCACTTACCATAAACCTGACCATAACACTAACACTAAAACTAACCCTATCCCTAAGCCTAACAATAAACATAACACTAACCCTAACCCTAACACTAAGCCTAAATGTATCCTTAACCCTAATACTATTGTTAACCCTAACCCTATTCTTAACCCTATCCCTAACAGTAACCCTAAACCTAAACATAACAAAAACCCTAACCCTAAACCTTACCCTAACACTAATATTAAACCTAATAAAAAACTAACAGAAACCATAACCCTAACCCTAACCATAAAACTAACCGAATCAAAAAAAAAAAAAAACCTAAACCTAAACCTACCACAAACCCTAACCCTAACCCTAACATTTAATCTAACACTTACAATAACCCAAACTCAAATCGTAATTATAAAACTAACCCTAACCCTAATCCTAAACCCAACACTAAACCTAACACTAACCCTAAACAAAATACTTAGCCTAACACTAACCCAAACACTAACACTAAACCTAAACGTAACAATAACCCTAACCATAACACTAACCCTAACCCTAAACCAATCACTATCCTTAACACTAGCCCTAACCCTAAACAAACACAAGCACTAAACCTCAACCTAACACTAAACCTAACATTCACACTAACCATAAACTAAGACGAAACCTAAACCTAACCCTAACACTAACCCTAACCCTAAATGTAAACCTAACCCTAAACCTAACCCTAATAAAAACTCTAAACTTATCCCTAACCCTAACACTAATACTAACCCTAACCCTAACCCTCAACCTAACCCTCAACCTAACTCTAACCCTAACCCTAATTCTAAACCTCACCCTGACACTAAACCTAACACTTACTCTAATGCAAAAATTAACACTAACACTAAAACTAACACTAACACTAACATTAAACCTACCAGTAAACTGAACCTTACTCTTAACTGGAACCTAAACTTAACACAAATCCTAACCCTAACCCTACCACTAACCCTATACCTAACCTTAACCTTAAACCTAATCCTAACCTAACCCTAAATATAACCTAATCCTAAAACTAACCCTAACTTAACACTAACACTAAACCTAACTTTAAAAATAATGCTATCCCAAACCCTATTCCTAAACTTAAAACTAACACTAACCATAACCCTAATTCTTACCATAACTCTAACACTAAACATAACACTAACCCTAAACCTAATTCTGATGCTGAACGTAACACTAACTCTAACCATAACCCAGGCCTTACATTAACTGTAAACCTTATCAAAAGCTAACACTAACCCTAACGTACACTTAACCCTAAACAAATCACTAACCCTAACCATAACCCTAATCATAACACTAACCCTAACACTAAACCTAAACATAATCATATCGCTTACCCTATAATTAAAACTAACCATAACCCTAAACCTAACACGAACCATAACCCTAACCTAACCATAAGGCTAACCCTAGCACAAACCCTATACTTAACTGTAATGCTAACCCTAACACTAACCCTAACCCTATCCAAACACTAAGTCTAACCCTAAGGCTAACCCTAAACTTAAAAATAACACTAAACCTAACCAAAACCTAATGCTAATCCTAACATTAATCCTAATTCTAAATCTAACCCTAACGCTACCATAAACACTAACCCTAAACATGATGCTAATCCTAACAATAACCCTAAAGCTAACCCTAACATTAACACTAACTGAAACCCTACCAAAAACATTAACTCTAAACCTAACACTAACACTAACCCTAACCCTAATGCTAACACTAACTCTAACCCTAATTCTTTACTTAAGCCAAAGCCTATGCCTAACTCTAACACAAAACCTAACCCTAACCTTAACACAAACCCTAAACCTAACCCTAACCCTAACACTAACCATCACACTAACCCTCACACTAACACAAATCCTAATGCTAACCATACCATAACCTACACTAAACCTAACTCCAAACCTAATCCTGTCACTAACACTAACCCTAAACATAAATGTAAACCTATCAATAACCCTAACACTATCCATAACCCTAACACTAATTTTAACCCAAGCACTAAAATTTACCCTAACCCTAAACATAACCCTAACACTCACCTTAACCCTAAACCTAACATGAACCCTAACCCTAATTCTAACACTAACCCTTACCCTATTTCTAACCCTAACACTAATCTTAAACCTAACCTTTACCATAACTGTAATCATAATCCCAAAGCTAAAAATAACCTTTCTCTAACACTAACACAAACTCTAACACTAACCCTAAACCTGAACCTAACACTAATCTGAACTGTAAACTTAACCTTAATACTAACCCTACCCTAAAACAAAACCTAACACTAAACCTAAAACTTACCCTATCCTAATTCTAACCCTAATCCTTACACAAACCTTAACACTAAACCTAAACTTAAACCTAAAACTAACCCTAACCCTAAACCTTATCCTAAACCTATACCTAAATGAAGACCTAACCATAACCCTATCACTAACCCTAACACAAACCATATCACTAACCCTAACACTAACACTAAACCAAAAACTTACCCTAACCCTAAACCTAAACCTAACCCTAACCCTAATGCTAACCCTAACACTAAATCTAAACCTAACACTAACACTAACCCTAACACTAACACTAACAATAACCCTACACCTAACCATAACCCTAACCCTAACTCTAAGCCTAACACAAACCCTAAAACAAATGATAACCCTAAACCTAACCCAACCCTAACTCTAAAATTACCAAATTCTAACCCTAACCCAAACATTAACCATAAAACTAAAGCTAAAACTAACCCTAAACCTAACACAAACCCTTACCCTAACCAGAATCCTAACACTAACACTAACCATAACTCTAATCCTAACACTAACCCTATACCTATCCCTAAACCTAACACTATACCTAACACTTACTATAACCCTATCACTAAAACTAAACCTAACACTAAACCTAACCTTATTCATATCACTAAAACTAACAATAGAAGGAAACATAATTCTAACCCTAACCCTAATCCTAACCCTACTACTAACTCTAATCCTAACCCCAACCCTAACACTAACCCTAACCATTACCCTAACACAAAACCCAATCAGAATCCTAACCCTAGCCCTACCACTTACCTAACACTAACCCTAAAACTACACTAACCCTAATCCTAAGACTAACCCTAATCCTAAATGAAAAAATGAACCTAACTCTAACACTAATCCTAAACCTAACACTAACCCTGTCTCTAAAAAAACCTAACCCTAAACCTAACAATAACCATAAATCTACTCCTAACCCTAACACTACATGTAAACCTAACACTAACCATAACACTAAACCTAGCACTAACCCTAACCCTACCACTAACCCTAAAATGAACACAAACCCTAAACCTAATCCTAACTGTAATGCTAACCCTAACACTAACCCTAACACAGACCCCAAACACAACCATAAACCTTTCCCTAAAATAACCCTAACTATAACCTAAACCTAACTCTAACACTAACACTAACCCTAATCTTTACCATTGCTCTATCAGTAACCCTAAGCCTAACCCTAACTCTAAACCTAAAACGAACGATAATTCTAATCCTAACCCTAACGCTAACCCCAAATGAAACATTAACCTTAACCCGAATCATAACACTAGCCCAAACCCTAAACTAACCCTAATTTGAACTAAAATCCTAACCCTAAAACTGACCCTAACACAAAACTTAACCCTAACCCTAACAATAATTCTAACCCTAACACTAAATAACCTTAAACCTAATCCTAAATCTAACACTAAACCTTACCCTAATCTTAACCCTAACTCTAACCCTAACACTATCCCTAACCCTAATGCTAAGACTGACTCTAACTCTAATCCTAACAATTACGATAAGCCTATCCTGAACCCTAACACAAAACCTAAACCAAACACTAACACTAATCCTAAAAAAAACCTAACCCTCACCCTAACACTAACACTAACCCTAAACTTCACCCTATCCCTAACACTAAACCAAACCCTAACACAAAACCTCATGCACAACATAACCCTAACCCTAACCTAACCGTTATACTAAACCTAACCTAACCTTACCCTAACCCTAACACTAAACATAAAACTAACCTTAACCTAAATCTAATGATAATACTAACAATAAAATTACCCCAAATCCTAACCCTAAATCTAACCCTAACAGAAACCTTAATGCTAACAGTAGTTCAAACCTAACTTTACCTCAACACTAACCCTAATCTGAATCCTAACCGTAACCATAAACCTAACCGTAACCTGACCCTTACCGTAGCACTAACCTTAACACTAACCCTAACCCTAACCCTAACCTTAACTATAACCCTAACACTAACCTTAACCCTAACTCTAACACTTATACTAACTCTAACTGTAACCGTAATCCTTACCCTAATACTTAACCTAAAATTAATCTTAACCCTATCCCTAACACTAACACTAACACTAACACTAATCCTAACACTAATACTAATCCTAACCCTATAACCAACCCTAACCCTATCACTAATAGTAAACCTAAACGTAAGCCTAACACTAACCCTAAAACTATCCTTAACCCTAACACTATCCATAAGCCTAAATCTAATTCTAACCCTAACCCTCACTCCCCTTAACCCTAAACCTAACACGAACACTAACGCTAACCCTAACACTAAACCCAATTCTATCCCTAAACCTCACACTAACCCTAAACCTAGCCCTCACCATAACTCTAATTCTAATCCTAACCCCCACCATAACCCTAAGCCTAACACAAACATTAACCCTAACCCTTACCCTAAACCTTATCTGAACTATAAACCTTACCCTAACACAAACCCTAACAAAAAGCCTCAAACTAACCCTAACCTAACTCTAAAACTAACCCTAGCCACTAACCCTAATCCAAACCCTAACACTAAATCTAACCTTGAACCTAAACCTAACCCTAAAACTTACCCTTATCGTAACCCTAAATGGAGCACTAAAACTAACACTAACCCTAACGCTAACACCAAGCCTAAACCTAACCCTATAACTCTAACCCTAACCCTAACTCTAAACCTATCTTTAACCTTAATACTATCCCTAACCCTAACCCTAACACTAACCCTAACCCTAATCCTAACCCTAAAACTAACCCTAACACGAACCCTAAACCTTTCCTACCACTCACCCTAAACCAAAATCTAACCCTAACTCTAACACCAACTTAAACCTTAACCCTAACCATTACTTTAATACTAACCCTAAATACAACGCTAACCCTAAATGTAACCCTAACACTAACCGTAACCCTAACACAAACCTAAACCTAATCTTATCCCTAATACTAACTCTAAGGGTAAACTTAACTTTATCCCTAACCCTAAACCTAACACTAACCCAAAACCTAAACCTAAACCTAACCCTAATCCAAATGCTAAAACTAACCTAAGCCTCACCCTATCCCTAACCCTAATATTAACATTAAAACTAAACCTAACACTAACCCAAACAAAAGCATTAATTCTAACCCTAACCCTAACCCTAACCCTAAACTACACATAACCTTAACACTAACATATCGATAACATAAACCCTAACCCTAAACTTAACCATAACTTTAACATAAACCCTAACCCTAACCCCAAACTTAACCCTAAACTTAATCCTAACCGTAACCGTAAATATAACCCTAAACCTAACCATCATCCTAACACAAACCTTAACACTAACAATAACAATAACCCAATAACTAACACTACCTCTATCCGTAACTGTAACCATAACTCTCACACTTACCCTAAAAATAACCCTCACCCTAACCCTAAACCTAGACCTAAACCTAACCCTAACCCTAACATTAACCCTAAAACTAACCTTAACTCTATCCCTAACACCAACATTAACCCTAACATTAACCCTAACCCTAACCCAAACACTGACTGTACCTGAACCCTAACCCTATCACTAAAACTAACCTTAAACATAACCCTAAACCTATCAATAACCCTAACCCTAATCCTAATACTAACACTAACCATAACCCTTACCTAAAAGTAACACTTACCCTAACTCTAAAACTAAAAGTAAACTTAATACTAAACTTAAAATTAACCCTCATCCTAACATTAACCTTATCCCTAAACCTAAACCTAACATTAACATTAAAAAAACGCTAACCCTAACCATAACATTAATCTGGATACTTAGCCTAACTGACCCTAAATCTATCCCTAACCCTAACACTATCCATAACCATAACCCTAAGGTTAAATCAAACACTAAAACTAACACTAACCATATACCTAACCCTAACCCTAAACCTAACACTCACCATAACTCTAACACTAACACAAACCCTAACCTTAACCCTAATCTTAACCCAATCCTAACACTATACCTAAACCTAACACTAACCCTAAACCTATCCCTTAACATAACTCTAACCCTAACACTAACTCTAACACTAACCATAACATGAAAAACAAACCTAACTATAATATGTTCGCTAACACTAAACATAACCCTAATCCTAAGTGTAACCCTAACCCTAATACTAAAACTTATTTTAACACAAACCCTAACACTAAGCCTAAAACTAACCCTAAAGTAATCCTAACACTAACCTTCACCAAAACCCTATCCCAAACACTGATACTAAAACTAACCTTAAACCTAAATCTAACCCTAAACCTCAACCTTAAACTAACACTAACCCTAATCCGAGCACTAACAGTAATCTTAATCCTAACCCTAACTCTAAACCTAAATCTAACCCTAACCCTAACAGTAACCCTAAAATGTACCTTAACCCTAAAACTAACACTAATTCTAAACTTTGCCTAATTTTAACTCTAACACTAACCCTTATTCTAACCCTAATCCTAAACCTAAATTTAACCCTAACCCTAACCCTAACACAAAACCTAACCCCAAACCATAACCCTAATCCTAACCCAACCCTAACCCTACCCCTTACGGTACCCTATCTCTAACCCAAACACTAACCCTAACCCAAACCCTAACTCTATCTGTAACACAAAATGTAACCCTAAATCTAACACTAATCCTAAACCTACCCCTAAACCTAAAACTATACCTAAACCTAACCATAACCCTAACACTAACACTGACCCTAACATTAAACAAAAACCTAACACTAAATCTAACCTAACACGAACCCTAACATTAATCCTAACACTAACCCTACCCATAACACTAACCGTAAACCTAATCCTAACACTAACCCTAACACTAACCCTAAACGTAACCCTAACAGAAAACCTAACCTGAAACCTAACTCAAATTCTCTCACTACCCTAACCCTCAACCTAAACCTACACTAACCCTAACACTAAGACTAACCCTAACGCTAAAACCAAATATAATCCTAACACTAACACTAATCCTAAACTTAACACTAACCCTGTCACTAACCCTAACCCTAAACCTAAACCTAATACTAAACCTAACCCAAACCTAACCCTAACACTAACCCTAACCCTAAACTTAACACTAACATTGAATCTAACCCTAATCCTACTTGAAACACTAACCCTAACCCTAACCGTAACACTAACCCAAACCCAAATCCTAACACTAAATGAACCCTAATCTTAACGAAAACACTAAACCTAACCCTGACCCTAACTCAAAACCTAACCCTAACAATAACACTTACAGTAACCCTAACCCTATCACCAACCTTAAACCTAACCCTAACCTAACCATAACATGAAACCTAAACCTAACACTAACCTAACACTATTCTTAACCCTAAAACTATCCCTAATCTTAAAACTATGCCTAACCCTAACACTAACTCTAGCCTAAACGTAAATATAACCTTATCAGGAACCCTAAACCTAATCCTACCAACAACCCTAAAACGTATCCAAATTCTCACTATAAACCTAACACTATCCCTAATGCTAACCCTAACTATTACCCAAATACTAACCCAAATATCACCCTAACCCTAACCCAAAACATAACCCTAACCCTAACCCTTACACAAACCCTAACCCTAATCCTAACCATAATTTTAACCATAACACTAACCCTATCCCTAACCCTAAACCTAAGACTAACACTAAACCTAACTCTAACTCTCAAACTAACCCCAATCCAAATGCTAATACTAACACTAAAACTCACACAATCACTAACCCTAACCCTGAAACTAACACTAAACGTAACACTAACCCTAACCCAAACCTAAAACTTAAGCCAAACCTATCATTAAAACTAACCCTAAACTTAACCCTAAACCTAAACTTAACACTAACCCTAAACATATCACTAACATTAACCCTAAGCCTAAAACTAATCATACCCTAGATGAACCCCACATTAACCCTAGACCTAACCCTATACCTAACACTAACTGTAAACCTAACCCTAAGACTAACACTAACAGTAAACCTAATCCTAACTTTAACACTAAAACTAACCATAACACTAACCCTAACACTAACACTAATGCAAACACTAACCCTTACCCTAACCCTAACTCTTTCACTAAACCTAAACCTAATCCTAACCATAGCCCTAACACTAACCCTAACCCTCAACCTATCCCTATAATTAAGACTATAGTTAACCCTAACCCTATCCCTAACACTAACCCTAACACTAATCCTAACAGTAACTCTAACTCTAATCCTAATTTTAACCCTAACTCTATCACTAAACCTAACACAAAATCTATCCCTAACCCTAACAGTAACCCTAACACTTTTACTAACACAAAACATAACCCTAACAATACCCCTAACCCTATTCCTAAACTAACGCTAAACCTAACAAAAACACTAATGCTAACCATATCCCTAACCCTAACCCTGACCTAACCCTAGCCCAAAACATAACCTAAAACTTATGCTAACCCTAATCCTAATACTAATTCTAAAAATAACCTTAAGCTAAAACTAACAATAACCCTAACAATAAATGTAACCCTAAACCTAACTCTAAATCTAACCCTAATATGAACGTTAACACTAACCCTAAACCTAACTTAAAACTAACCCTAACCCTAAACCTAAATCTATCAGGAATCCTGAACATAACCCTAACCATAAAACTTATCCTTACCCTAACACAAACCATAACACTAACACTAACACTAATCCTAAATTTAATCTTAACCCTAAAACTAACACTAAACCTATTCCTAAACCTAACACTAATACTAACTCTATCCATAACCATAACCCTAACCCTAACCCTAAAAGTTACCCTAACCGTAAACTTAACCCTAAGCCTAACACGAAACCTAACCCTAACACTATCCCTAGCCCTATCCCTAACACTACAACTAACCCAAACACAAATCTTAACCCTAACTCGAACACTAACCCTTAACACAACTCTAACCCTATCATTACCACTAACACTAAACATAACCTTAAACTTTACACTAACCCTAACCTTAATCCCAATCCTAAATTTAAACTTATACCTAAACCTAACACAAATTCTAACCATAACCCTAACACTAACCCTAATGCTCTCACTAACCCTAAAACTAAACCTAAACCTAACCCGTTCCATAACTGTAACCCTACTCTAACACAAACACTAATCCTAACCCTAAACCTAACCCTAACCCCAACACTAATATTAACCCTAACTCTAACCCTAAACCTAAACCTAACTGTAACTGTAACCCAAAAACTAACCATAACCATAACACAAAAACTATCATTAAGCCTAAAATTAACCGTATCCTAAGCCGAGAACTAACCCTAAACATAATCCTAACCCAGACACTAACCCTAAACCTAAACATAAACGTAAATCTGAACCTAACCCTTAACCGTACCCTAACCTTAATCTTAACCCAAACACTAACCCTAAACCTATCACTAACACTAACCCTATCACTAAACTTAACTCTAACCCTAAACCTAACACTAACCCTAAAATTTTCCCTAACCCTAACCCTAACCCTAACACTAACACTAACCCTAACACTAATTCTAATTCTATCCCTAACCCTAACCCTAACCCTATCGCTAACACTAACCCCAACACTAATCCTGACACTAATTCTAATTCTAATTTTAACTTTTTTTAGAGGGAGGGAGGGAGAGAGAGAGAGAGAGAGAGAGAGAGAGAGAGAGAGAGAGAGAGAGAGAATTTTTTTAATATTTATTTTTTGGCGGACACAACATCTTTGTTTGTATGTGGTGCTGAGGATCGAACTTGGGCCTCACGCGTGCCAGGCAAGCACACTACCACTTGAGCCACATCCCCAGCCCTCTAATCCTAACTTTAACACTAACTCTATCCCTAACCCTATCCCTAACCCTAACCCTAACCGAAGCCCTAACCAAAACTATAACCCTAATCCTAACAAAACCCTAACCTTAAACTTATGTAACCCTAACACTAACCCTAACACTAACCATAAAGCTAAAGCTAAAACTAACTCTAACCCTAACACTAACACTAACCCTAACTCAAAACCTAAACATAACACTAAATGAAACTCTAACCCTAACCCTAACACCAACCCTAAACCTATCTCTAACACTATCACTATATCTAACCCTAACTGTAACTCTAACATTAACACTAACTTTTACACTAAACCTAACCCTAACACAAACCCAAATCTTAACCCCAAAACTAACCCTAAACCTAGCCCTATTACTAACACTAACCCTAACCTAAACCTAACACTAATCCTAAACCTAATCCAAATCCTAACTCTAACACTAACCCTATCTGTAACCCTAACATGAAACCTAAACCAAACTTTAACCCTAATCCTATCACTAACCTAACCCTAAATTTAACCTAAACTAACCCTAACCTTAACCCTAAAGATTACCCTAAACCTAAACATAACCATAACAGACTAACACTGAGCCTAACTTCAACACTAACATTTTCACTAACCCTAAACCTAACACTAAACCTAACCCTAACCCTAACCCTAACCCTAACCCTAACTCTAAACTTAACACTCAACAGTAAACCCAATCCTAAAGCTAACCCTAACAGTAACCCTAAACCTACCCCCAACCCTAACCCTAACAAAGAACCATAACCAAAAACATAACCCTAACCCTAAACTAACCCTAAACCTAATCCTTACCTAATCATAAACCTAACACCAGCCGTAATCCAAAACCTAACTCTATCACCAACTCTAAGCCTAACCCTAACCATAAATGTAACACTAACACTAATCCTAACACTAACCCTAACTCTAACACTCACTGTATTAATAACCCTAACCGTAAAACTAACCCAAACCCTATCCTAACACTAATATAACCCTAATCTTAACTGATTCGCTAACCCTAACCCTGACATAACTGAAACCCTAACACTAACCCTACCCCTAACTCTAGCTCGAAAACTAAATCTAAGCCTAACCAATACCCTAAACCTAAACCTAACCCTTTCCCTAACACTAACAGTAACCCTAACACTAACCCTATAACTAATCCTAAACCTAATCCAAACCCTAAACGTAACACTAAACCTAAATCTAACCCTACCCCAAACACTAACCCTAACACTAAACCTATATCTAATATTAACACTATCCCTAACCCTAACCCTAAAACTAACCCTAACCCTAACCCTAAACCTAAACCTAAAACAAACCCTAAACCTAAACCTACCAGTAACCCTAAATCTGAAGCAAATTCTAACCCTTACTATAACACTAACCCTAAGTCTAATTCTAACCATTACCCTAATACTACCCTAATCCTATCACTAATTTAAACTTAAACATAAACCTAACACCAATTCTAACCCAAATCCAAACCATTACCCTAATCCTAACACTAACCCTAACACAAACCCTAATCCTAATCTTAACCCTAACACTAACCCAAACTCTAACTGTAACTTTAACCCTTACACTAACACTAACCTAAGCTTAAAGCTCACACTAAACCTAAACCTAACCCTCAACCTAACCTTAACCCTAAACCTAAACCTAATGTTAACCTGAAACCTAATACTAACACGAAATCTCACCCTAACCCTAACCATAACCCTAAGAGTAACACTAAACCTAACCCAAACAATAATCCTAACCCTAAACCTAAACCTAAACAAAATACTATCACTAAACATATCCCTAACATGTAACATAAACCATACCCTAAACATAACTTTAATAGAAACTCTAACCCTAACAATAACACTAAAACTGAACTTAACCATAACCCTACCCCTAACACTTATGCCAACCCTGACACTAAACCAAACCCTAGCACTAAACCTAACACTAACCCTAACCCTAATCCTAACCCTAACATTAACACTATTGCTAACCCTAACACTAAACCTATCTCTAACATTAACACTACCCTAACCCTAACCCTAAACCTAACCCTAACACTAACCCTAAACCTAATCCTAACCTTAACCCTGAACCTATCCCTAACCAAAACACAAAACCTAACCCTTATCCTAACAATATCACTACAAAAACCTAACCCTAAACTGAACTCTAACCCTAACACTAACCCGACACTGACACAAACTCTAATGCTTACCACAAGCCTTACGCTAACCTAACCCTAACCCTAAACTTAACCTAAAACTTACCTAAAACTAACCTTAAAACTAACCTTAACCTAAATCTAATGATTACCCTAACAATAAACATAACTCTAAAAATAACACTAAATCTAACCCTAACACAAACCTTAACACTTACATTAACCAAAACTGAAAACTAATCTTAAACCTAAACATAACCCAAATCCTAACTGTACGCATAATCCTAACCCTAATCCTTACCCTTACATAAATCCTAACACTAACCCTAGAAAGTAACCCTAACCCTATCCTTATCCCTAACACTAACACTAATCCTAAACCTAACCCTAACACAAACACTAACTCTATTCTTCACTCTAGCCCTAATCCTATCTCAAACACTAACACTTACCCCAAACTAACCCTGACATGAACCCTAGGCCTAACCATAACCTTAGTCCTAATTCTAAACTTTATCCTAGTTCTAAGCTTACCTCTAACCCTATCCATTACCCTAAATATAAGCTTAACCCAAATGCTAACACAAGGCCTAAGTCTAACACTATTCCTTACACTAACCCTATTCAGTATTTGAAACGTAAACTGAACCTTAAACCTAAACCTATCAATTACCCTAACCCAAACCCTAACCCTATCTCTAATGCTAATTTAAGCCTAACTCTAAATCTTAACCTAAACCAAACCTTACTTGAACTCTGACCCTAATAACACACCTAGCTTTAAACCTGACCCTTAACCTAAACCTAACCTTTACACTAGACCTAGCCATAACCTAACCCTAAAACTAACTATAACCATAAACCTAGATGTGACATGGCCCCAGCCTTAATCCTAGCCCTAACCCTAACACAAACACTAGTCCTCATCTTTGGCCTATACCTAGCTTTAATCCTAACCCAAACACTAACTCTAGCCCTAACTCAATTTTTAACCCTCGCCCTATACCTGAACTTAGGTATAAACCCATCATTTTGCTAACCCTATCACTAATCCTAACCCTAAAACTAACAATATATCTAGCCCTAAACATAGGCCTAACTCTAACACTAACTCTAGCACTAATCCTAGCCCTAATTTAGCCTTAACTCTAACTCTACCCCTAACTGTGGCCTAAGGCTAACTCTAACTCTCCCCCTAGCGCTAATCCTGGTTCTAATCCTATCCATTAAAATAAACCTAAGAGGTTAATAAACCTAACCTTAGCCCTAACTCTAACGCTAACACTAATCAAAACCCTAAATCTATCACTAATTCTGAACCTAACCCTAACCCTAAACCTAACACAAATGCTAATTCTAACCCTAGCCCTAACACTAAGCTAACCTAATATTAACCAAAACTATAATCCTAACAGTTTTCCTAACACTAAACCTAACCCTAATCATAAATGTACCCCAAGACCTAACCATAAACCCAAACATCTCTATAGCCCTAATCCTAGCAGAAATATTAACACTTACACTAGACATAGCCATAACCTAACCCTAAAACTAGCCCTAATTGTAACCCTGGTTTTACATTAGCCATAGCCCAAAAGCTAACACAAAACCTAGCCTAGATCTAACCCTACCTTTAACCCTAAACCTAAACCTAAACCTAGCCCTAACCCTAACCCTAACCCTAGCCCTAACACTAGCTCTAATCCTATCCCTTACCCTAAGACAAATTCCAACCCTAAAGCTACTCTAGTTCTAAACCTGATTCTTAGCCTAACCCCAAACCTACCTCTATGACTAGACATAACCCTAATCCTAAATCTAGCTCTATCAATATCTTAAACCTGAAAACTACTTCTAGCCCTAATAACACCCCTAGCTCTAAACCTGACCCTTACCCTAAACTGAACCCTTACACTAGACCTAGCCATGAATTTAACCCTCAATCTATCCCTAATGTAAGTCTAGACCTGACACTAGCCCTAGCCCTAATTCTTGCTATAACCCTAAAATAAACCCTAGCCCCCAACATGGCCCTAAACCTAGCCTTATTACTTTACCAAACCATAAGCATAACCCAAACCAAATTCTATCCTTCGACCTAGCCCTAAAACTAGCTCTAACTCCAAACCTTCCCCTAAACCTAATCCTATCCCTAAACCTAAACCTAAGACTAAAACTTGGCCTAACCCTAATACAAACTCTAGAGCTAATAGTAGCCCTAATTTAGCCCTAAACCTAACCAAAACCTAGCCCAAAGATTACCTCTAACTCGACTTAGTCCTATTTCTAGTTCTAACCCTATCCATTACTATATACCTAACACTTGCCTTTACATTGACCCTAACCATAGCTCTAGCCCTAATCCTATATCTAAACCTAACTCTAAATCGAACCCTAACCCTAAGCTAAACCTCTCACTAACTCAAGCCATAACACTAATGCTAATCCTAAAACTAGCCCTACAGTACCCCTAGCCCTACAAAACAACCCAGTTATAGCCCTAACCCTAAACTATAACATAAAACCAAACCCTAAGACTACACCTAACCCTAAACCTAGCTCTAATTTGACTCCTATTCCTAACCCTAAAAAAACCCTAACCCTGATTCTGACCATAACACTAACCCTAGCTCTAAACATCACTCAAAACCTAAACCTAAACCTAGACGTAGCCCTAAACCTAACCCTAAAATTAGTTCAAATCTTAACCCCAGTTCTTACATTGGCTCTAGCCCTAAAACTAGCCCTAACCTAACCCAAAACCTATCCCTAATTGGAGCCCTAACACTAACTTTAATTCTAACCATAACCCTAAATCTAGCCCAAACCCTTACCCTAAACCCAACCCTAACCCTAACCCTTGACATAACCCAAAACGTAACCCTAACCCTAGCCTTAATCCTAACCAAAAACCTAGCCCTAACCCCTAGCTGTAACCAATCCATTACACCAATCCTAATCCTAACCCTAATGCTAACCCTAGGATAACTCTAAACCTATTCCTAATCCTAAACCTATACATTACCCTAAACCTAACCTGATCCCTAAACCTAATCCTAACCCAAATAATCTTAATTCTAAAACTATCTCTAACCATAACCCTAGACCTGTCATTAGTCCTAGCCCAAATGAAGCGCTAACCCCAAAACAAATTCTAGCCCTAATCCTAGCCCTAATCTTAGTCTTAATCCTAAACCTAACACTCTTCATAGACCTAACCCTGATTTTAACCCTCGCCCTAGATCTAAACCTAGCTATAACATCATACCTAACCATAAATATAACCATAAACTTAGCCATAAACCTAGGCTCAGCCTTAATACTAAACCTAGCTCTAATCCTAGCCCTAATAAAGCCCTAATTCTAAACCTAAATCTAACCCTAACCCTAACCCTAACACTAACTCTAACTCTCTCCCTAGACATATCCATAGTTCTAACCCTATCCCTTATGATAACTCAATCCCTAGACCTAACCATAGCCCCAACCTTCGCTGTAGCCCTAAACTGAGATCTAACCCTAACTTTAAAACAAACCCTAACCCTAAGCCTAAACCACATCCTAACACTAGCTCTAACCCTAACACTAACTTGAAAACTAGCCCTAATCCTAGCACTAGCCCTCAAGAAAAACCGAGCCATAGCACTGACACTAAACTTTAACCTAAACCAATTCCTAACCCTACACCTAGCCCTAAACCTAGCCCTAATTTGAGTCCTGTCTCTAACCTTAGAACTAATACTAACCCTGACTCTGACCTTAACACTAACCCTAGTTCTACACATCACCCTATCCCTAAACCTAATTCTAACACTAGACCTCAACTTCAACCTAACTCTAAAACTTCCCCTAATCATAATCACAGTACTTAAATTAGCCATAGCCCAACACCTAACACAAAACATAGCCCTAACTAAAGGCCCAACCCGAGCTTTTCCCCTTACCCTAACCCTGGCCATAACCTTAATTCTATCCCTAGACTTAATACTTGCTCTAACCCTATATCTTATACTTAGTCAAACTCTCACACTACTGCTACCCTAGTCCTAACCCAAATTCTATGCCTACCCTAAAACCTAACTCTATTACTAGTCCTAAACCTAGCCCTCATTCTATCTCTAAACTTAACCCAAACACTAATTCTAACGCTGACCCTTATTCTGATCTTAACACTAAACCTAAGTTTAAAGCTGTCCCTAACCCTTATCCAAAACCTAACACTAGCCCTACCAGCAACCCTAACACTAAAGCTAACACTAACACTAGACCTAGACCTAAACCTAATCCTAAATATAGCCATAACCCTAGCCTTAACCTTAACAATAGCCCTCAACCTAAACCAAAAACTAACTCTTCCCCTAGACCTAACCCTAAACCTAATCCTAACCTGATCCCTGATATTTCCCCTAACAAAAACCCTAACTCTAAACTTTATCCTAACCCAAAATCTAACCTTAAAAAAAGACGAACTCTAAATTAGCCATAACCATAAATCTATCTCTTACATTATCCATGTACCTAACACTAGCCCTAAACCTCACACAAAACCTAGCCCTAATTACAGCCCTAAACCAAACCCTAAGCACAACCCTAAACCTAATTCTAGCCCTAATCCTAACCCTAACTTTTTTCTTTCCCTAACCCTAGCTCAAACCCTAAACCTTACCCTAAACATAACCCTATTTGAAACAATAAATCTCACCCTAACTGCAGTCCTAATCCTAACTGTAACCATAGCCCAAACCCTAGCTCTAACTCTGTCCATTACACTAACCATAATCCTAAAACTAATGCTAACCCTAGCCCTAAACCTAACTTTAACTCTACCCTAGCCCAGACTGAAAACCTAACCCTTGCCCTAGGCCTAAACTTAGCTCAATCCCTAACCTTTACACTTCACCTAAACCTAACACTAAACCAAGGCCTAACCCTAACCCTAAACCCAGCCCTAATACTAACCTTAACCCTAGGCCTAACCCTAGTTCAAACTCTACCCAATACACTATCCTATACTTAACCATAATGATAACACTAGACCTAAAGCTAAACCTACCCTAGCTCAAAACATAAACCTAACTCTAGAAATAACAGTGAACCTAATCCTAACTCTAAATCTAAGCTAGCTTAAACCCTAACCCTAATCATAAACCTTAACCTAACACTAACCTAAACCTAACCCTATCTTTAACCTGACAACTAAACCTATTACCCTAACCCTAATAATAACACTAGCCATAACCATTGCACTAACCATGACCATAACCGTAGAAAAAAAAAAATAAAAACCTAAATTAATCTTAGCCAGGCAAAAATCTTAGATAAAACCCTACACTATATCCTAAACCTAAAACTAATTGTAACCCTCGCCCTAACCCTGACCCTAAACCTAAATATAGCCCTAATCCTAACCATTATCCTAGCCTTAACCCTAGGTGTAACCCTATAAATTACCCTAACAATAACCATAACCCTAATGCTAACCCTAGGCCTAACCCTAAACCTATCACAAACCCAAATCATGTCCATTACCTTAAACCTAACCTGAACCCTACACCTAACACTATCCATTGCCCTAACCCTAATTCTAACTTTAATGCTAATTTGAGCCTTAAACCTAAACCTTAACCTAACCAAAACCCAAAGCCTGACCCTGACTCTAATAATACCCCAACTCTTAATCTGACCGTTTCCCTAAACATAACATTTTAATTTGACCTAGCCATAAACTTAACCCTAAGAAAATCACTAACTATAAACCTAGATCTGACACTAAACTTTAACTTAACCAAAACCTAATCCTATACCTAGCCCTAATCTGAGATCTAACCCTAACTCTAAATCCAACCATAACGCAAAGCGTAAACCAGACCCTGACACTAATAATAATATCCCAGCTCTTAATCTTACCCTTTCCCTAAACATAACATTTTAATTTGACTTAGCCCTAAACCTAACACTAAAAAATATCACTAAATATATACCTTGATCTGACATTAGTCCTAGCCCTAATTATTGCCCTAAACCTAACACAAAACCTAGCCCTAATAAACCTAACCCTATAACTAATCATAAAACTAGCCCTATCTCTAACCATTGCACTAAAACAAAACCGAGCAACAGGCCTAACACTAAACTTAACTTAAACCAAACACTAGCACTACACCTAGATCTAACTCCAGCCTTTATTCTTGACCTAATCATAACCTTAAAAATAACCCTGAACCTGACTTATATCCTAACACTCATCCTAGCTCTAAACACCACCCTAAACTTAAACGGAACTCTAACAGTAAACCTAGCCCTAACTTGAGTCCTAACCCTCATCCTCAAACTAACACTGACCTGACTGATATCCTAAAACTAACCCTAGCTATAAATATCACCCTAATCTTAAACCTAACCCTAACACTTGACCTATCCCTACTCCTAACCCTAATTGTAACCCTAGTTCTTATATTAGCTGTTGCACTAACCCTAGCCTTAAACCTCACACAAAAACTAGCCCTAATATGAGTCCTAAACCTAGCCCTAACACTATGCCTTACCCTGAGCAAAACCTTAACCTTAATGGTAACCCTAGACCTATCCCTAATCCTTAGGCTAACCAAATCCTAACTCTATTAATAGTCCTAACACTAGATCTCATTCTCCCTCTTATGATATCCCAAACCCTAACCCTAACCCTGACCCTTATTCTGACCATACCATAAACCCTAGGTCTAAACATAACCCTAACCCTAAACCAAACCCTAACACTAGCCCTACTTGTAAACTTATGCATAAAACTAACCATACCACTAGCTCTAGACCTAAACCTAATCCTAAATCTAGCCTGAACTCTAGCTCTAGACCTAAACAAAATCCTAGCCCTAGCCCTAAAAAAATCTTTACCTAACCCAAAACTAACTCTACCCCTAGACCTAAACCTAGTCCAAATCCTGGCTTTAACCCTAACTTTAACTCTAACCCAAACACTAATCCTGGCTTTAACACTATACCTACGTCCAAACCTGAAACTAATAAAAACTAAACCTAATTCTAGACCCAGCCATAACCCTAACCCTAAAACTAACTCTAATCATAAACCGAGATCTTACATTACCCATAACCCTAACCCTAGGCCTAAACCTAATTGTAAACATAGAGCTAATTTAAGGCTTAAACCTAGCCCTAAGCATAACCCTAACACCAACACTAGCCCTATACTTAACCGTAGCCCTCACCTTATTCCTAAGGTACCTCAAAGCCTAATGCTTACCATAAACTTAAGCCTAGACCTATCCCTAACTCTCACACTAACACTAGCCCAAATCCTAAACTTAACCTAGCCATAAATCTAGCTCTAAATCTACCCATTACTCTAACACTAAACCTAAACATATTCATAATCCAAGCCCGAACCCTAATATTAACCCTAAGCCTAACTAGAAAACTAACCATAGACATAAACCTAAAATTAAACTCAGCATAGCACAAACCATAGATAAAACCATAAACCTACCCTTAAACCTAAACATAACCATAGCTCTAATCCTAACCCTATCAATAATTCTAACTCTAAACCAAACCTAACCCTAAAAAACCATATTCGTTACCTTAATCCTAGCCCTAATGTTAATGATAACCCTAGCCCTAACTCTATCCCTAACCCTAAACCTACCGTAACCCTATCCCTAGACCTAAGCCTAAACCTATCCCTAAACCTAGCTCAAAACCTAAACTTCATGCTAAACATAACCCTAAACATAACCCTAACCCTAGTGCTAAAACTAACTCTAACCTTAACTAAAGGCATATTTGAAACCATAAACCTAGAGCTCTAACCCTATCAATTACCCTAACCACATCCCTTACCCTAATTCTAACCCAAAGCCTAACCCTACCCCATCACTAATACTAACTGTATTAATTACCCTAAATCAAATCTGAACCTTGAAATAAACCATAACTATACCCCTAACCCTAACACTAATGCTAATTTGAGATGTAAACCTAAATTCTTAAAAAGGAAAAATCCTAATCCTAATAATTCCCCGAGCTCTAAACCTGACTATTACCCTAAACCTAACACTTACACTAGACATAGCTAAAAGCCTAACCCTAAAACTATCTTTAACCATAACCCCAGACCTGATATTACCCCTAACAATAATCCTAGCCCTGAATCTAATACAAACTCTAGCCCTCATTCTAGCCATAAACCTAGCCTTAAACATAACCCTAACCCAACCCTAGCCCTAATCCTAACTCTATCCCTCACCCTACTTGTAAATCTAGTGTTGAGAGCCACAGCCAAAGGGGCCCCAGCAAACTTCCAGCTGCCAGCAAACTTCCAGCTGCCAGCTGATGATTGGCTCACAGCGGCCCCAGCAACATCTAGCTGATTGGCTCCTCGGCCCCAGCAACATCTAGCTGATTGGCTCCTCTGTGGTGATGCTCATTGGACTGTTTCCCTGCCCTTTCAGACCACGGAGCTGCTCATTGGGGGACTTTTTTGGCTCCGCCCACGTGACCCAGCCAATCGGCCTCAAGAGCAGGAGGATTGTGGGAGGTGGGGAGAAGCTTGTGGGGGAGAGAGAGGCTTGTGGAAAGCCGGTGGTGGCAGTTGAGGCTCTGAGGGTTTTTCCTGAGAGGCTGTTTTGTTTGGCGTGTGTGGTTCTAAAAATAAAGTTAGTTTCTTTTGACAAGTGGCTCCTGATTGTGCCCAGCCAGACTGCGGCAATCTAGCTATTACACAATCCTTTATCCTAAACTTAAACCTCACCCTATCCATATTGCTAAGCCTATGCTGAACACTAACCCTAGCCCTAATCCTAACCCTAATTTAACCCTATCCCAAAACATAACTCTAATTTTGGCCCTATTACTAACACTAACTCTAACAATAGCCCTATCCCTAGTTCTAAACCTATCCCTTAAAATAACTCTAACCCTGTACTTAAACCTTGCCCTATCTCTAATCCTATCCTAATCCTATATCTAACCTAACTATAAATGTAAATCTAACCATAAATCTAACACTAACACTACAACTACCCCTAACCCTAACTCTAAAGCTAACCCTAATTGTAACCCTGGTTCTTACTTTACCTGTTGCCATAACTCTTGCCCTAACACTAACACAAAACCTGGCCCTAATCCGAGCCCTATACCTAGCTTTACCACTAATCCTAACCCTAACCCTACCCCTAACACTAGCTCTAACCCTATCCCTAACCCTAAGCAAAACCCTAACTCTAGTGGTAAAGCTAGACCTATCCCTAAACCTCAGGCTAACCAAAACTTTCACCATGCTAATATTCCTAACCCTAGACCTGATTCTAGCTCTAACCCTATCCCAAACCTTAATTCTAACCCTGACTTTTATTATGACAAAACACTAACTTAGGTCTAAACCTGACACTAATGCTAGACCAAACCTTAACATTAATCCTACCAGTAAACTTATACCTAAACCAGACCCTACCACTAGCCCTAGACCTAAACCTAATCCTAAATCTAGGCTTAACTCTAATTCTAGACCTAGGCTTAATTCTAATTCTAGACCTAAACAAATACCTAGTCTTAGCCCTAAAAATAACCCTTAACTTAATGCAAAGACTAACCCTACCCCTAGACATAAACTTAGTCCCAATTCTGGCTTTAACCTTAACTCTAACTCTAACTCTAACCTGAACACTGACACTGCCTTTAACACTAAACCTATCTCTAAACATGACCCTAACCAAAAACCTCATCCTAAAACAAGACATAGCCATAACCCTAATCCTAGAGCTAGCCCTAATCATAATCCTAGCTCTTACATT
The DNA here is from genome assembly GCF_047511675.1 of Marmota flaviventris. Lineage (NCBI taxonomy): Eukaryota > Metazoa > Chordata > Mammalia > Rodentia > Sciuridae > Marmota > Marmota flaviventris. The sequence continues at coordinate 244,714 of NW_027287825.1, read as the reverse complement.
ACCCATAGCCCTACCTCTAGGTCTTAATGTAACACAAAACCTAGAGCGAATTCTATGCCTAAAGCTAGCCCTAAAGTAACCCCAACCCTAACCCTATTGCTAACCCTAACCCTAAACCTAACCCTAGCCTTAGGCATAAACCATACTCAAAGCCCAACCCTTACCATAAATATAAACTTAGAACTATACCTTAGTCTTAACCCTAACACTAGACCTAACCCTAAACTTAAACCTATCCCTAAACCTAGCTCTAAACCTACACCTTACCTAACCCTACACCTAACTCTATTGATAACCCTAGCCTTAACCCTAACTGTAACCCTAACTCTAACCTGAAAATTAACAATAGACGTAACCCTAAAACAAACACTCAGCAATAGCCCTAACCCTAGCTCAAAACTAACCCGTACGATAAACCTAAACATAACTGTAGCCGTAACATTAAACCTAAAACTAAATATAAACCTAACCTTAAACCTAAACCTAAATCTAACCATATAATTACACTAACCCTTATCCTAACCCTAATGATAACCCTAGGCCTAAACTTAACCCTAATCCTAAACTTACCATAATCCTGTCCCTAGACCTAAGGCTGAACCTAATACTCAACCTATCCCTAATACTAACACTTTCTCAAACCCTAGCCCTTACCCTAAACATTACCTAGCCCATAACCTAACCCCAATCTTAGCCCTAATCCTAAGTGTAACCATAGCCAAAGCCCTTGCTCTAACACTATTCATTACCATAACCATAAACCAAATCTAATGCTAAACCTAGCCCTAACCCTAACCCTAACCCTAACCCTAACCCTAACTCTATCCTTAGCCATGATTCTAACCTGAAGTCTCAACCTAGCCCTAACACTTACTCAATCCCTCACCCTGACCCTTGACCTAACCACATGAAAATGATAAGTCTAACCCTAACACTAACCCTAGCCCTAATCCTGAACTTAAATCTAGACTTCACCTTAGCTCTAACCCCACCCATTACCCTAATGCTAACAATAAAGGTCATGATAACACTAGCCCTAACCCTAAACCTACTCTAACCCTAACTGTAAAGGTAAGCCTAGACTGAATGCAAAACCTAACCCTTGCCATAGTCCTAATCCTAGCTCAAACTCTAAAAATTATGCTAAACTTAACACTAACCCTATTCCTAAACCTAAACCTAACCCTAACCCTAACCACACATCTAAATCTGTCCATTACCTTAACCCTAATGGTAACACTAATCCTAACCCTAGAGCTAATCGTAAACCTAAAAATATCCTTAGCACTAACCCTAGCTCAAACCCTAACCCATACCCTAAAACTAACCCTAGCCTTTACCCTAACCCTAACCCTAACTCTAGCCCAAATCCTAAACATAAACCTATCTCTAACACTATCTCTAAACCTATCGATTACCCTAATGATAACTATAAACCTAATGCTAACTGTAGGCCTAACCCTAACCCTATCCATTACTCTAAATCTAACCTTAACCCTAAACCTAATATGAAGCCTAAGCCAAACCTTATTCATTACCCTAAAACTAACTCAAACCTAATGCTAATTTGAGCCATAACCCTAAACCTCAACCTAACCCAAACCCAAAACCTGACTCTGATTATTATAATACCCCTAGCTCTCAACTTAAACCTCACCCTAAACCTAAATCTGAAACTAAACCTAGCCATAAATTTTACCCCAAAACAATCAATAACCATAACCCTAGACCTGATATTAGCCTAGCCCGAATTCTTGCCATAACCCTAACACCAATGCTAGCCATCATCCCAGCCCTAAACCTAGCCTTGATCCTAACCCAAACCCTAACACTAGCCTTATTCCTAATTATATACCTCGCCCTAATTCTTAACCTCGCTATAAACCCATCCCTTTCCCAAAATTTAACCCTAATTCTAATTCTAGACTTAACACTTTCACTAAACCTAGACCCGATCCTAGCCCTAATTTAGCCTTAACGCTACCACTAGCACTAAGACTAACTCTAACTCTCGCCCTAGCCCTATTCCTAGATCTAAACCTATCCCTTTCCATAACCCTAACACTTGCCCTAACCTTAGCCCTAACACTAGCCCTAGCGCTAACCCTAGAACTAACCATAACTCTAAGTCCAACCATAACCCTAAGCCTAAACCTAGCTCTTACAATAACACTAACACTAGCTCTTACAATAATAACACTAACACTAGCTCTTACAATAACACTAATCCTAAAACTAACTCTAAACTAGTTCAGGCTTTAAAACAAAACAAAGCCATAGCCCTAATCCTAACCCTTAACCTAAACACAAATCTAACCCTACACCTAGCCCTAACCTTAGCCCTAATTCCAGTCCTAACCTAACCCTTAAAGAAACCTTAAGCCCTACTCTGACTTTACATTAACTCTAGATCTAACATCACCCTAAAAGTATACCAAAACCTAAACTAGTACTAGCCCTAACCATAACCCTAAAAGTAGCCCTAACCATAACTCTAGTTCTTACATTAGCCATCACTCTAAGCTAACCCAAAATCGATCCTTAAACTGAGCCCTACACCTCTTTTTAACACCAAACCTAACCCTAGCCTTAACCATTACCCTAAACCTAATCCTAACCCTAGACTTAAACATAACCATAATCCTAGCCCTAACTCAAGCTCTAATCCTATCCATTACCCTAAACATAACCCTAAACCTAATAATAAGCCTAGCCTTAAATTTAACCCTAATCCTAAACCTAGAACTGACACTAACCTTATCCGTCAACTTAGCCCTAACCATAGCTCAAACCCTAACACTTACACTAAACCTAACCTTAACACTAAACCTAGACCTAACCCTAACCCTAACCCTAGCCCTAATCCTAACCATAACACTAGACCTAAACCTATCCATACCCTAAACATTAGCCTAAACTAAACATAGCTCTAAACATAGCTCTAACACTGCTCATTACCCTAACCCTAATTATGAAGATCATGATAACACTAGCCCTAACCCTAAACCTACTCTAATTGTAAACTTAACCCTAGTCCTAACCCTAAACCTACACTAACCCTAAATGTAATCCTAACCCTAGACCTAACTGTAAACCTAACCCTCACCATAGTCCTAATCCTAGCTCAAACCTAACAGTTATGCAAAACCTAACACTAACCCTAGTCCTTAACCTAAATCTAACCCTATTCATTTAGGCCTAACCCTAAACTTATTGCTAACACTAACCTTATCCTTATCTAAACCTAACCTAAACACTAAACTTAACCCTATCAATTACTCTAACCCTAACTCTAAACCTAACCCTAATGCTAATTTGAGTCCTAAAACTAAAACAAAACCTAACTTAAACTCTGAGCAAGACACTAACTCTAATAACACACCTAGCTCTAAACTGACCCTTACCCTGAACATAACCCTTAAACTAGACTTAGCCAAAAACTAACCCTAAAACTATCCCTAACCGTAATCCTAGACCTGACATTAGCACTGTACCTAATCCTTGCCTTAAACCTAACACAAACCCAAGCCCTCATCCTAGCCCTAAAACTAGCTTCAGTCCTAACCCAAAACCTAACCCTAGCCCAAACCCTAATTTAAACCCTTGCCCTAGTTCTGAACCTAGGTATAACCACATTGTTTCCCCTATCCCTAACCCTAACCCTAACACTATCACTAACAGTAACCCTAGCCCTAAACCTAGGCCTAATCCTAACACTAACCATAGCTGTAATCCTAGCCCTAATTTATTGCTAACTGTAACCCTAACTCTAACCCTAGCCCTAAGACTAAAGCTAACTCTAGCCCTAGACATATTTCTAGTACAAACCTTATCTATTGCCTAATCCTTACACTTGCCCTAACCATAGTCATAACTCTAGCCATTGTCCTAAACCTAGAACTATACTTAACTCTTAATCTAACCTTAACTCTAAACCTAAACCTCACCCTAACACTAGCCATAACTCTAATTCTAACTTGAAAACAAGCCCTAACCCTCGCCATAGCCCACAAACAAAACTGAGCTATAAAACTAATCCTAACCATTAACCTAAACCAAATCCTAATGCTACAACTAGTCCTAACCCTAACCCTACAACTAATAATGACCCTGACTCTGACCCTAAAACTGACCCTACTCTAAACATCACCCTAACCTTAAACCTAACCCAAACACTAGATCTAGCCCTAATCCTAACCCTAAAACCATCTCTAACCATAAAGCTAGTTCTTACATTAGCCATAGCCCAAACCCTAACATAAAACCTAGCAATAATCTGAGCCTCAAACCTACCTTTAACCTTAAACCTAACCCTAACCCTAACATTAACCCAAACCCTAGCTCTAAACCTATTCCATACCCTAAGCCAAACTCTCACCCTAATGCTACTCTAGTTCTAACCCTAATCCTCAGCTTACCCCAAACCATAACTACATTACTAGTCCTAACCCTAGCCATCATTCTATCTCTAACCCTAACCCAAAGCCTAAGCCTAACCCTTTCCCTTATTTTACCCTAACACTAACCCTAGGTCAAAGCCTAAACTTTACATTAAAACGAACCCTAACTCTAGCCCTACCAGTAAATCTATACCTAAACCTAACAATAACAATAGCACTAGACCTAAACTTAATCCTAAATACAGCCAGAACTCTAGCCCTAGTCCTAAACAGAAACCTAGATCTAGCCCTAAAATAGCCATTAACTTAACGCAAAGACAAACCCTAGCCCTAGACCTAACCCTAGTTCTAATTCTGGCCCTAAACATAAATCCAATGCTAGCCCAGACACTGATGCTTACCCTAACACAAACCTAGGCTCTAAACTTTATCAAACCCAAAATTTAAACCTAACACTGGTCATATTTATAACCCTAACCCCCAAAACTAGCCATAAACATAACCCTAGCTCTTACATTACCCATAGCCCTAACACTAGCCATAAACCTCACACAAAACCTAGCCCTAATACAAGCCCTAAATCTAGACCTAAGCATAGCCTTAACCCTAACCCTAGAACAAACCCTAAACCTAATTCTTGTCCTAGTCCTAACCCTAGCTCAAACTCTAAACTTCACTCTAAACATAACCTTATCTCTAAACCTAACCCTAACCCTATCCCTAATCCTAAGTGTAACCATAGACCAAATCCTAGCTCTAATTTATCCAATACCTTAAACACAACCCTAACCCTAATGCTAACGCTAGCCCTAACCCTAACTGTAGCCCTTATTCTAACGCTAACCCTCCCCCTAGCCCTAAACCTACCTCAAACCCTAACACTTACCCTAAACCAAACCCTAACATTAACCCTAGGAGTAACCCAAACCCTAGCCCTAACCCTAACTTTAACCTAAGCCCTAACAGTAGCAGTAAACCTATTCGTTTGTTTAGCCTAAACCAAATGCTAATCCTAGGCCTAACCCTAACCCTATCCCTAACACTAACCCTATACGTTACTCTAAACCTAACCTGAACTGTAAACCTTACTCTATCCATTATTCTGACCCCAACCCTAACCCTGCTAACTTGAGCCCTAACCTTAAACCTTAAGCAAAACCAAACACTAACCCATACTCTTACCCTAATAATAGCCTATCTCTATACCTGAAACCTACAGTAAACATAACGCTTACACTAGACCTAGCCATAAACCTATCCCTAACACTATTCCAAACCATAACACTAGACCTGACATTATCCCTAGGCCTTATCCTAAACCTAACCCTAACACAAACACTAGCCCACATCCTAGCCCTAAACCTAGACTTAATCCTAAACTGTACCCTAATCCTAGCATTAGCCCTAAATATAATCCACACCACACCCTAGCACTGAACCTAGCTATATAACCCCATCCCATTCCCTAAAATAAACCTAACCCTAGCCCTAACCATAGGCCTAACCCTTACACTAATCGTAGCACTAATCCTAGTCCTATTTGAACCCTAAATTTAACACTACCCCTAATTCTAGCCCCAAAACTAACTCTAACTCACACACTAGCCCTATTTCTATTTATAACCCTATTTGTTACAGTAACCCTCACAATAGCCCTAACCTGAGTCCTATCCCGAGCCATACCCCTAACCATAGATCTAACCAAAATCTAAATCTATCCCTAACCTTAGGCCTAAACCTCATTTCACATCTAGCTATAACACTATTGCTAATCCTAAAACTAGCCCTAATCCAAGCCCTAGCCTTAAAACATAACTGAGCCATTGCTCTAAACATAAACATTAAACTAAACCAAACCCTATCACATAACTAGCCATAACCCGAGTTCTAATTCAATCCCTAGGCCTAAAACTAACCCTCACCCTGACTCTTATCGAAACACAAACCCTAGCTCTAAATATCACCCTAACCCTAAAACTAATGCTAACACTAGACCTAGCCGAAACCCTAACTCTAAAACTAACACTAATTGTAACCCCAGTTCTTACATTAGCCTTAGCCAAACCCTAGCCCTAACTCTTAACACAAAAATAGCCCTAATCTGAGCCCTAACACTAGATTTAACCCTAAACCTAACCTTAAAACTAGCCCTAAACCTAACTCTAATCCTAGTTTTAACCCTAGATCTAATCCTATCCATTACCCTAAGCCAAACCCTATTCATAATGCTAACTCTAGTCCTAATCCTAATTTTTACCCAAACCCAAACCATAACCCTATTACTAGTCCTAACACTAGCCCTCTAGATCTAACCCTAATCTGAAACCTCACTCTAACCTGAACCTAAAATAATTATAGGTGTAAACCTGACCCTAAACTGAAACCGAAACCTGAAACTAGCTCTACCAGTAACCTTATAACTAAACCTAAAACTAACACTAGCCCCAGACGTAAACATAATCCTAAATCTAGCTATTACTCTAGCCCTTGACCTAAACAAAACTTAGTGCTAGCTCTAACAATAACCCTTAACCTAAACCAAAAACTAACCCTAGCACTAAGCCTAACCCTAGTCCTATTCTGGCTTTCACCCTAACCCTAACTTTAACCTGAACCATGGCCCTGACACTAACATTAAACCTAGCTCTAAACCTGACCCTAACCGAAAACATAAAACTTACAATAGACTTAGCCATAACCCTAATTCTAAAACTAACTCTAATCAGAACACTAGGTCTTACATTACACATAGCACTAACCCTAGGCCTAAACCTAACACAAAACTTAAATAACCCAAACCCTAATCAAGGCCAAAACTTACCCTAAGCATAAACCTCACTCTAACCCTAAACCTAGTCTTAGCCCTAACCCTAACCCTCACATTAGTTCTAACCCTAGATCAAAGCATACCCCTTAGCCTAAACATAACCCTAGCACTATCCCTAACCATAACCCTAACCATAGCCCTAATCCTAACCTTAATACTAGACCTAACACTAGCTCTAATCCTAGCCATTACCCTAACTCTAACCCTAACACTAATGATAACATTATCCCTAACCCTAACCAAAACCCTAAACCAAATCTTAAACCTAACACTAGACCTAACCCTAAACCTAAAGCTTGCCATAGACTTAACGCTAACTCAAACCCTAACTCTTACCCTAAAACCAACAGTATACCTAGCCCTAAAATAAACTTAAACCTAAACATAACCTTAACCATAGAGCTAACCTTACATCCCACCCAATTTATTACCCTAAACCTAATGAAAAACCTATCCCTAACCCTAAACCTAACCCTGACCATAACACTAAACATAACCCTCGTCCTAGACCTAATCCTATTTTAAAACCTATCATTTACCCTAAATATAACCCCTACCCTCTCCTAAGCTAGGGTTAACAGCCTTAACACAAAACCTGACCTAACTCTAGCCCTAATACTAACCTAACCCTAGCCCTAACCATATCTCTAAAACTATATATTATCTTTATGATTACCCTAATCCTAATGCTAATCCAAGGCATAACCCTAATCTTTTTGCTAAAAATAAAGCTGTCCATTGCCCTAAACCTTTTCTGAAATCTAAACCTAACCCAATCAATTACCCTAACCCTAACACTAAACCTAATGCTCATTTGAGCCCTATCCCTAAACCTTAACCTAAAACAAACCCTAACGCTAATCCTGACCCTAAAAATACAAATAGCTCTAAACCTGACCCTTTCCCTAAGCCTAACACTTACACTAGACATGGCCACAAACCTAACCCTAAATCTACCCCAAACTATAACACTAGACCTGACATTAGCCCTAGCCCTAATTCAAGATTTAAATCTACAACAAACTTTAACCCTCATGCTAGGCCTAAACTTAGCCTTAATCATAACCCTAACCCTAACCCTAGCCCTAACCCAATTCCAACCTTCACTCCATCTCTAAACTTAGCTATAACACCATACCTTACCCTAAAATTAACTATAACCCTAGCCCTAACACTAGGCCTATGCTGAACACTAACCCTAGCCCTAATCCTAGCCCTGACTTAGCCCTATCCCTAAAACTAACCAAAACCCTAGGCCTAAGACTAACTCTAACTCTCAACCTAGCACTACCCCTAGTTCTAATTCTATCTGTTACTGTAACCATAACCCTAGCCCTAACCCTTGCCCTATAGTTAGACTTACCACTAATCCTTGATCTAATGCGAAATCCAAATCTAAACCTAAACCAAAGCCTAAGCCTAACACTAAAACTAGCCCTAACCCTAATGCTAGTCTTATAACTAGCTCAAACTCTAAACCTAGGACTAAAACAAACCTGAGCAACAGCCCTAACCCTAAACCTTAAATTAACTCAAACCCTAACACTACACCTAGACGTAACTCTATCCCTAATTCGAGTCCTAAACCTAACCTTAAAACTTACCGTGACCATGACTCATATCCTATCACTGACCCTAGCTCTAAAGACTACCTTAAACTTAAACCAAACACTAACAGAAACCCTAGTCCTAATTCAAGTCATAACCTTAACCTTAAATCTAACCTTGACCCTGAATGGTATCCTTACAGTCACCCTACCTCTAAACACAACCCTCACCTCAAAACAAACACTAACAGTAACCTAGCTCTTATTTCAGATTTAAACTTAATTCTAAAACTAACCCTGATGCTGACTCATATCCTAACAATAACCCTAGATCTAAATATTACCCTAACCTTAAACCTGAACCTAACACTAGACCTACTCCTAACCCTGAACCTAAATTAAACCCTAATGGGAACCCTGGCTCTTACATTAGCCAATGCCCAAATCTAGCCCTAACTCTAACACAAAAACTAGAAATAATCCGAACTCTAAACTTATATTTAACCCTAACCCGAACCCTAACTTTAGCATTAACCCTAGCTCTAAGACTATCCCTTAACTTTAGAAAAACTCTAACCCTAATTGTAACCCTAGACATATCTCTTATCCTTAGGCTAACCACAACCCTAACCCTATTTATAGTCTTAACCCAAGCCCTTATTCTAGTTCTAACCCTATCCCAAGCCCTAACGCTAACCCTGAATCTTATTCTCAACCTAACACTAACCATAGGTCTAAAACTGACCCTAACCCTAGACCAAACCCTAACACTATCCCTAGACCTAAAACAAACCCTAAATCTAACCTTAACTCTAGCACTAGACTTACACGTAAACCTAGCCCTAGCCCTAACAATAATCCTTAACCTAACTGAAACACTGACCCTAAACCTAGACCTAAACATAGTCCTAATTCTGGCTGTAACCCTAACATTAACTCTAACCCAAACACTGACCCTTCCTTTAGAGTAAACCTGTCTCTAAATCTGACCCTACCCGAAAATTTATATCTAACACTAGTCCTAGCCATAACCCTAACCCTAGAGCTAGCTCTCAACATAACCCTAGCTCTACATTACCCATAGCCCTAACCCTAGGCCTAAACCTAACACAAAACCTAGAGCTAATCTTAGGATTAAATCAAGCCTTAAGAATAACACTAACCCTAACCCTAGCTCTAACCCTATCCTAACACTTGCCTTAGTCCTAATCCTATCTCAAATCCGATACATAACTATAAACATAAAACTACACCAATCCCTCAATCTAACCCTAACCCTACCCCTAATCCTAACCTTAATCCTATCCCTAAACCTAGCTCTAAACCTACCCATTACTCTAAACCTAAACCTAACCTTATTGATAATCCTAGGCTTAATGCTATACCTAAACCTAACTGGAAATCTAACCCTAGACCTAACCTTAAACCTCACACTTGCCATAGACATAACACTAGCTCAAACCCTAAACCTTACTATAAACCTAAACATAACCATAGCCCTAACTCTAAGCCTAAACCTCAATCTGAGGTTAAACATAGCCCTAAATCTTCATCTAATCATATATATTACCCTAACGCTATCGCTAAAGATGTCCCTAGGCCTTATCCTAACCCTAACCATATGAGTACTATCCCTAGAATTAATCTAAACCTAACCCTCACCCTATCCCTAACCCTAGCTCAAAACCTAACACTTATGCTAAACATACCTAACCCTAGTTTTAACCCTAACCCTAACTCTAATTCAAGACCTATTCTTAACCAGAAACATAGCCCTAAAATTAGCTCTAATCCTATCCATTATACTAACCATAACTCTTACCCTAATGCGAACCCTAGGCTTAACCTTAACACTATCGATAACCCTAACCCTATCAATTCCCCTAAACCTACTGTTAACTCGAAACAAAACCCTATTATTACCCTAACCCACAATCTAGTGCTAATCCAAGCCCTAACCCTAGAATATAATCTCAAATAAACTGCAACATTGATGCTGACCCTAATAAATCTCCTAGCTCTAAGTATGACGTTTACACTAAACCTGACCCTTACTCTAGACCAAGCAATAACATTAATCCTAAAACTATCCCCAACCATAAGCTTTGATCTTACATTATCCATAGCCCTAATTTTATCCCTAAACCTAACACAAACCCCAGCCCTTATTCTAGCCCTAAACCTAGCCTTAATCCTAACCCTAAACCTAATTTTAAGCCTAACCCAAGAACTAACCCTAGCCCTAATCTTAGCACTAATTAGTCCTATTCATAACCCTAGCCCTAACCCTAGCCCTATGACTAACTCTAACTCTCACCCTATCCCCATCCCTAGTTCTAACCCTATCATGTACTGGAACACTAATCCTAGCCATAAACCCATCCCTAACCATAGCCCTATCATTAGCTCTAGCCCTAAACTGGATCTAATTTTAAATCTAAATCAAACCCTAACCCTAAGTCTAACCCTAACCCTAACTCTAAATCTCACTTTAACCCTAGCCCTAAAACAAAACCAAGCCATAATCCTAACCCTAAACCTTAACCTAAACCAACCCTTAATCATAACCCTAACCTCAACTAAAATTCTAGTTTTAAGCTCTTAACTGGAAATAACACTGACCCTGACTCTGACCATAATAGTACTAACTCTAGTCTAAACATCACCCTAACCCAACCCTGAACCTTATACTAGACCTACCACTAACCCTAACCCTAAATTTAACTCTAATTGTAACCCTGGTACTTACATTACATTATCCCTAACCCTAGCACTAACTTAACCCAAAACCTAATCCTAATCCAAGCCCTAACCGAGCTTTAAACCTAAACCGAATCCTAACACTAGCCCTCACCTTGATTCTGACCATAATAATAACTCTAGCTCTAAAACTGACTTTTAGTATAAACCTAACCCCTACACTGGACCAAGCCATAAACCTAACACTAAATCTATTCCTAACTGTAACTGTAGACCTGACATTAGCCCTAGCCCTATTACTAGCCCTAACCCTAACACAAACATTAGCCCTCACCCTAGCCCTAAACCTAGCTTTAATCATAACACTAAACCTAACCCTAGCCCTAACCCTAATTCTAACTCTGGCCCTAACCCTCAAACTAGCTGTAACTCAATACCTTACCCTAAACGTAATCCTAAATCTATCTCTAACCCAAGGCTTTAACCTAACATTAACACTAGCCCTAATTTAGCCCTATCCCTAACCCTAAACTTCACCCTAGCCCTAAACTTAGCCTTTATCAAAACCCTAACCCTAACCCTAGCCCTAACCCTAATTCTAACCCTCACCCTATCTCTAAACCTAGCTATAACACCATACCTTACCCTAAAATTAACTATAACCCTAGCCCTAAAACTAGGCCTATGCTGAACACTAACCCTAGCCCTAATCCTAGCCCTGACTTAGCCCTATCCCTAAAACTAACCAAAACCCTAGGCCTAAGACTAACACTAACTCTCACCCTAGCCCTAGCCATAGTTCTAATTCTGTTACCGTAACCATAACCCTAGCCCTAACCTTTGCCCTATAGTTAGATCTACCACTAATCCTTGTTCTAATGCTAAATCCAAATCTAAACCTAAACCAAAGCCTAAGCCTGAAACTAACACTAGCCCTAACCCTAATGGTAGTCTTATAACTAGCTCAAACCCTAAACCTAGGACTAAAACAAACCTGAGCAACAGCCTTAACCCTAAACCTTAACTTAACTCAAACCCTAACACTACACCTAGACGTAACTCTATCCCTAATTTGAGTCCTAACCCTATCCTTAAAACTTACCCTGCCCATGACTCATATCTTATCCCTGACCCTAGCTCTAAAGACCACCCTAAACTTAAACGAAATGCTAACAGAAACCCTAGTCCTAATTCAAGTCATAACGCTAACCTTAAATCTAACCCTGACCCTGAATGATATCCTAAGAGTCACCCTAGCTCTAAATACAACTCTCACCTCAAACCAAACACTAACAGCAACCTAGCTCTTATTTGATATTTAAACTTAATTATAAAACTAACCTTGATGCTGACTCATATCCTAACAATAACCCTAGATCTAAATATTACCCTAACCTTAAACCTGAACCTAACACTAGACCTACTCCTAACCCTAACCCTAAATCTAACCCTAATTGGAACCCTGGCTCTTACATTAGCCAATTCCCAAATCTAACCCTAACCCTAACACAAAAACTAGCCATAATCCGAGCTCTAAACTTATACTTAACCCTAACCCTAACCCTCATTCTAGCATTAACCCTAGCTCTAAGACTATCCCTTAACTTTAGAAAAACCCTAACCCTAATAGTAACCCTAGAACTATCTCTTATCCTTAAGCTAACCAAAACCCTAACCCTATTAATAGTCTTAACTCAAGCCCTCATTATAGCTCTAACCCTATCCCAAACCCTAACACTAACCCTGACACTTATTCTGAACCTAACACTAACCATAGGTCTAAAACTGACCCTAACCCTAGACCAAACCCTAACACTATCCCTAGACCTAAACCAAACCCTAAATCTAGCCTTAACTCTAGCCCTAGACTTACACATAAACCTAGCCCTAGCCCTAACAATAATCCTTAACCTAACCGAAACACTAACCCTAACCCTAGACCTAAACATAGTCCTAATTCTAGCTGTAACCCTAACATTAACTCTAACCCAAACACTGACCCTGCCTTTAGAATAAACCTGTCGCTAAATCTGACCCTACCCGAAAATCTATATCTAATACTAGACCTAGCCATAACCCTAACCCTAGAGCTAGCCCTCAACATAACCCTAGCTCTTACATTACCCATAGCCCAAACCCTAGGCCTAAACCTAACACAAAACCTAGAGCTAATCTTAGGCCTAAATCAAGCCTTAAGCATAACCCTAACCCTAACCCTAGCTCTAACCTTATCCTAACACTTGCCTTAGTCCTAATCCTAGCTCAAAGCCTAAACATTATTCTAAACATAAACCTACACCAATCCCTCAATCTAACCCTAACCCTAGCCCTAATCCTAACCTTAATCCTAGACCTAAACCTAGCTCTAAACCTACCCATTACTCTAAATCTAAACCTAAACTTATTGATAATCCTAGGCTTAATTCTAAACTTAAACCTAACTGGAAAACTAACCCTAAACCTAACCTTAGAACTCACACTTGCCATTGACCTAACCCTAGCTCAAACCCTAACCCTTACTATAAACCTAAACAAAACCATAGCTCTAACTCTAAGCCTAAACCTCAATATAACGTTAAACATAGCCCTAAATATACAACTAATCTTATATATTACCCTAACCTTAACCCTATCCCTAATGATGTCCCTAGGCCTTATCCTAACCCTAACCCTATGAGTACTATAATCTTATCCCTAGAAGTAACCCTAAACCTAACCCTCACAGTAGCACCAACCCTAGCTCAAAACCTAACCCTTATGCTAAACATAACCCTAAGCCTAGCCCTAGTTTAAACCCTAACCCTAACTCTAATTCAAGACCTATTCTTAACCATAAACATAGCCCTAAAATTAACTCTAATCCTATCCATTATACTAACCATAACCCTTACCCTAATGTGAACCCTAGGCTTAACCTTAATTCTATCGCTAACCCTAAATTACCTTAAACCTATCAATTACCCTAAACCTACTGTTAACTCGAAAAAAAAAAAAACCCTATTATTACCCTAACCCACAACCTAGTGCTAATTCAAGCTCTAACCCTAGAATCTAACCTCAAACAAACTGTAACATTGACGCTGACCCTAATAAATCTCCTAGCTCTAAGGATGACTTTTACACTAAACCTAACCCTTACACTAGACCTAGCATTAAAACAAATCCTAAAACTATCCCCAACCATAAGCTTTGACCTTACATTATCCATAGCCCTAATCTTATCCCTAAACCTAACACAAACCCCAGCCCTTATCCTAGCCCTAAACCTAGCCTTAATCCTAACCCTAAACCTAACTTTAGGCCTAACCCAAGAACTAACCCTAGCCCTAATCTTAGCACTAATTAGTCCTATTCGTAACCCTAGCCCTAACCCTAGCCCTATGACTAACTCTAACTCTCAACCTATCCCCATCCCTAGTTCTAACCCTATCAAGTACTGGAACCCTAATCCTAGCCCTAAACCCAGCCCTAACCATAGCCCTATCATTAGCTCTAGCCCTAACCTAGATCTAATTTTAAATCTAAATCAAGCCCTAATCCTAAGCCTAAGCCTGACCATAACCCTAACTCTAAATCTAACTTTAACACTAGCACTAAAACAAAACTGAGCCATAGCCCTAAACCTAACCCTTAACCTAAACCAAACCTTAACCCTAACACTAACCTTAACCCTAATTCTAGTTTTAAACTGTTAACTGGAACTAACACTGACCCTGACTCTGACCATAATACTAACTCTAGTCTAAACATCACCCTAACCCTAACCCTAAACCTTATACTAGACCTACCACTAACCCTAACCCTAAATTTAACCCTAATTGTAACCCTGGTACTTACATTAGCATTATTCCTAACCCTAGCACTAACTTAACCCAAAACCTAATTCTAATACAAGCCCTAACAGAGCTTTAAACCTAACCCTATTCCCAACACTAGCCCTAATCAAAACTATAACCCTAGCCCTACACCTATCCACTGGTATAACCAAAACTCCAGGCCTAAACCTAAAACTGTCCATAATCCTAAATCTATGCATTATTCTAAACCAAAACTAAACCCTAAAACTCATACTATCATTACACTAACACAAACTATAATGCTAATTCGAGCCCTAATTGTAAACCTTAACCTATCACAAACTTCTAACCCAGACCTTGACCCTAGCTCTAAAACTGACCATAACCCTAAACCTAAAACTTACATTACATGTAGCCATAACCCCCTAGTCCTAACGCTAGATCTAACTCTAACTCTAAATCTAACCCTAACCCTAAGCCTAAGCCTAACATTAACACTAGCCCAAGCACTAATGCTAATCATAAAACTGCCCTTGCAGTAAAACCAGACATTAACACTACACCTAGACCTAACCCTAGTGCTAATTTGAGTCCTACTCTTAACCTTAATACTAACCCTAACTCTGACTCATATTCTAACACTCAGCCTAGCTCTAAACACCCCCCACCCTAACTTTAAACCAAACCGTTACAGTAATTGTAGCCTTAATTTGAGTCCTAACACTAAACCTAAAACTAATCCTGACCCTGACTATTAACCTAAAACTAATACTAGCTCTAAATTTCATCCTAATTTAAACCTAATCCTAACACTAGAGGTTTAACCCCTAACCAGAACCCTAAAACTAACCCTAAAATCCATAGTTCTTGCATCAGCCATTGACCTAACCCTAGCCATAACCCTTACAAAAAACTAGGTCTAATCCGAGCCCTAAACCTAGCTTTAAGCCTAACCCTAGCCCTAACCCTAGCTCTAACCCTATCCCTTGCCCTATGCCAAACCCTAAACCTAATGCTAATCCTAATTCTATTCCTTAACCTAACCCGAACCCTAACCCTATTAATAGTCCTAAACCTAGTCCTCATTCTAGCTCTAACCGCAACCCAAACCCTAACCCTAACCCTGACCTTTATTCTGACCCTAAAACTAATTATAGGTCTAAACCTGAACCTAACCCTAAATCAAACACTAACACTAGCCCTACTGGTAACCTTATACCTAAACCTAACCCTAACACTAGTCCTAGACCTAAACCTAATCATAATCTATACATAACTCTAGACCTAGACCTAAAGAAAAACCTTGCCCTAGCCTTAATAATAACTCTTAGTCTAAAGCCAAAAACTAACCCTTTCCCTAGTCTGAAACCTAGTCCTAATTCTGGCTTTCCCAATAACCATAACCCTACATTGAACACTGGCCCTGACACTAACACTAACCCCAGCTCTAAACATCACCCTAACCCTAAACCTAACCCCAAAACTATACTTAACTCTAACACTAACCCTAAAACTAGCCCTAATCATAACAAATTTCTTACATTTGCCATCGCCCTAACCTATTGCAAAACATAGCCCTAACCCAAGCCCTACCCTAGCTTTAAACCTAAAGCTAACCATAACCCTAACCTTAGCCCTAACCCAAAACCTAGGCCTAACCCTGGACCTAACCCTAAGCATAACACTAGCCCTATCTCTAGATCTAAACCTATCCATTACTCTAATGATAATCCTAACACTTCTGCTAACCCTAGGCCGAACCCTAATCCTATCTTTAACCTAATCCTATAAATTACTCTACACCTCTTAACTCTAAACCTGAAACTATCATTAACCTATCCCTAACCATAATGATAACTCGAGCCTTAAACCTAAACCTTAATTTAATAAAAACCCTAACCCTGACCCTGACCCTAATAATACCCATAGCTGTAAACTTGACACTAACAAGAAACCTGATCCTTACAATAGACCTAGCTATAAACATAACCCTAAAACGCACCCTAACTGTATACCTAGACCTGACATTAGCCCTAGATCTAATCCTAGTCCTAATCCTAACACAAAACTTAGCCCATATTATAGCCATAAACCTCAGTTTAATCATAAACCTATCCCTAACCATAACCCTAAATCTTAATCCTCACCCTAGTCCTAAAAGTAACTATAATCCCAGCCCTTACCCTAAATCTAACACTAACACTAACACTAGCCCTAAATCTCGGCCTTACCCTAACACTAACCCTAGTCTTACTCCCAGCCCTAATTTAGCCCTATCCCTAACCCAACCTTAACCCTAGCCCTAAGACTAACTCAAACTCTTGCCCTAGCCTTATAGCTAGTTCTAAGCCTATCCCTTACCATC
The DNA here is from genome assembly GCF_047511675.1 of Marmota flaviventris. Lineage (NCBI taxonomy): Eukaryota > Metazoa > Chordata > Mammalia > Rodentia > Sciuridae > Marmota > Marmota flaviventris. The sequence goes on along the minus strand of NW_027287825.1, from coordinate 227,078 downwards.
ACCTTATACCTAGCCCTAATCTTGGCCCTAATCCTATCCCTATCCTTACCCCTAGCTCAATGCAAAGATCTAAACCTAAGCCTAAATCTAGCCCTAAACCTAAGCCTAAACCTCACACTAACACTATCCCTAATCCTAAAACTAGCCCTAACTCTACCCATAGCCATAAAATAAAACCGAATCATAACCCTAACCCTACACCTAGCCCTAATCCTATCTCTAATTCTAGTCCTAATAGTAACCTGAAAACTAATCTGGATTCTAACTCTGACCCTAACATTAAACCTAGCTCTAAATATCAGCGTAACCCTAAATTTAACCCTAACACTAGACATAGCCCTATCCCTGACCCTATAACTATCTCTAATCATAACGCTACTTTGAACATTAGCCATAGCCTTAAACCTAGACCTAACCAAACCCAAAACCTAGCCTTAATCCGAGTCCTAAACCTAGTTTCTTAATATTAATTTTTTTTTTAGTTTTTGGTGGCCACAAAATTTTATTTTATTGGTATGTGGTGCTGAGGATCGAACCCAGTGCCTTGCACATGCCAGGCGAGCACGCTACTTCATGAGCCATATACCCAGCCGCTAAACGTAGATTTAACCCTAAATGCAAATCTAAACCTAATCCCAAAAATGCCCTAATCCTATACATAACCCTAAACCAGTCTTAGGTCTAACCCTATCTATTACCCTAAAGATAACCCATTATGCTAACCCTAGGCCTAACCTTAACCCTATACATTACACTAAACCACATCTAAACCCTAACCCTAACAAAAACAAAAGCCCTAATTCTATACATAACACTACCCCTAATCTTATGTCTAACCCTATGCATTACCCTAATGATAACCCTTATGCTAATACTAGGCCTAACCATAACCCTATCCATTACACTAAACCACACCTAAACCCTAAACCTAATATTTCATTACCTTAACCCAAAACCCTAATGAAAATTCAATCCCTAAACCTAAACCCTAACCTAACAGAAACCCTCACCTTGATCCTGACCGTAATAATAACCCTAGATCTAAAACTGACTTTTAGTATAAACCTAACTCCTATATTGGACCAAGCCATAAACCTAACACTAAATCTATCCCTAACTGTAACTGTAGACATGACATTAGCCCTAGCCCTACTACTAGCCCTAACCCTAACACAAACATTAGCCCTCATCCTAGCCCTAAATCTAGCTTTAGTCATAACACTAAACCTAACCCTAGCCCTAACCCTAATTCTAACCCTGCCCCTAGCCCTCAAACTAGCTATAACCCAATACCTTACCCTAAACGTAATCCTAAGTCTATCTCTAACCCAAGACCTATACCTAACACTAACACTAGCCCTAATTTAGCCCTATCCATAACCCTAACCCTAACCCTACTGCTACCCCTAAGACTAACTCTAACTCTCATATTAGCCCTATCACTAGTTCTAACTCTATCCCTTACCATAATCCTAAATCTAACCCAATCCTTAGTCCAAACCCTTGCCCTATCCTTAGCCCAAGCCCTAACCATAGATAAAAACCTAACTCTAAATCTAGCCATAACATGAAGCCTAAGCCTAAATATTATAAACGCATTTATATTTAGACTCTGGGTGTACATATGTTGGCTTCAATTATTATTTAGAATATAGTCATTAGTTTCATGAAAGGCATACCATTTCTCATGGTTTGTAGAGAACTGAGGGACAGGGGTAGGATGCTATGTTAAGGCGGAAAGGAATGAGGGTATGAGATTAATCTAACTTAGCAACTTCAGAGGAGAACTCTACTGAATAGACAAAAGGAATTTATGAAAGAATGTATAAATTCAAACTCCTTATCTGTATTCATAAAATTACCCTATGTATAAATAGTAAAAGTTAGGAGGCTGAAAGTGGGATAGAGGGAGAAAGAAAACAGAAGAAAAAATAACAAGGAAAGAAAGAAAGAGAGGGAGAAAGAAAATCAGAGCAAATAAAGAGGTGATGAGGTGAGGCCTATGCAATTCCTTTATATTATACAATTCTAGGGATTCAGTTTTAAAAGTCCAATTTTATGAAAAGTTCTTGGTTTCACATATGTTGAGGTCATGAGGACCAGAGGAGAATGGATGATAAGAGCAAGAAAAGAAAAGTAAGAAAGAAAAAAAAAAGTCTCTTATAACTCTGTTTTCTTTTCTTGCTGTAGGTGGAGTTGTCGATTCCTAGCTTGAGTCTCTGTGCTCAGGATGGTGGAAATAGCCAGGGGGAGAGGGCTTGAGCTTCTACCTGGAGCCTCCCTACAATTAGTCTCTGAATTGGGGCACATAGTAAGCCTAGGTAATAGGTAAATCTTCCCAGTATGAAAGAAATTTGAACAAAACAAACTAACCCTAACACTAGCTTTAAAGCTAGCCCTAATCCTAACCATAACACTAACACTTACCTGTTTAGAGAACCATTGATCCTAGAAGTGCCAACCTTGGGAAGCCTAGTGGAGCAAGCTAAAAGATGAATACAGTGTAGTATAAAAGATATCTGATCAAATTTTGGTAGACTTATTTCAGTACATACATATTTCTCTGTTTTCTCCTTAAATGATTTCGGATACAGTTTCTTTTGCATGCTTCATCTTTGGCCTACCTTCAAAAGAAAGAAACCAGAGAGTGCCCAATGAGAACTGATTGTGTGAAGTTTCAAGCACTTCCTGCCAACCCTGTTTGATTTCCAGCTCAATTGTCATTCACATCAATAAGCCACAATGAAGGGAAACCTTAAAGTACGAACTGTTCCTGACAGTGAACCATTTAACTGACAATTCCCAAACCTGTGGAGCATAGTAAGGATAAGTAAAAGATGAATCCTGCCCAGTATCATAGAAATTTTGAGAAAACTAGGGCCACATGGGTATGCTCAGTGAAGATCGAAGGCTCAGCTGTGCAGTTTCTCTGGGCGAAGACAACAGTCTCAGCCATACAGGCGCTCTCTGCACAGATGGAAGGAAGCAAATAACACAGAGGCTTTGCTGGCACGTCACCAGACCGAGCTCTGGACACAGCACATGGCCACTCCAGAACCACCCACCTCACCAAACACCATACATGGGTAATAGATGAAATCCATCTTGCAAAACCTTACTTGCCATCTATCAGTGGGTGTGGCTACCAGCTTGGTTCTGCAGCTTATCATGTACCAGGTTTCCAACTCCCAAAACTCCAGCTGTGATAACCCAAGATTTTTTTCCAAGCTTTTGGGGGGTGTAACTATCAATGCAAAATAGCAACTCTACAGGCTCCTGGTTTCCAATTCAGAGACTAAGTGTAGGGAGGCTCCAGGTAGAAGCTCAAGCCCTCTCTCCCTGGCTATTTCCACCATCCTGAGCACAGAGACTCAAGTGTTTGTGCTAGCTGCTTGAAACTTCACACACTCAATCAGTTCTCAGCGCACATTCTCTCATTTGTTTCTTGTGGTAGTAGCCCAAAGCTGAATTCAAAAGAAAGAGCTTTAACTGTGAGCACTTTAGGAGCAAGCTTCAATATTTTTGTATGGATTACTTTGACATTGTAAAGGATTCATCTTTTTCCTATTTTTAGTAGGATCCACAAGTTTGGGTTTTCAAGGTTTGCCAGTTCACTTTCAAGAATTGTTTGAATTTTTAGGTTTCACTTTATTAAGGCCTATAGACCTGAATGAAAATGGAGCTGGAAATCAAACAGAGTTAATACTAGCTGCTTGAAACTTCACACACTCAATCAGCTCTCTGGGGGCACTCTCTGGTTGTTCCTTGTGAAAGTACATTAAAGTGAAGCATGAAAAACAATTTATCCATGAGCACTTTAAGAAAAAACAGGAAAATATGAAGGAACTGAAATATCTCCCCCAATTTTTCATCAAATTTCTTGATACTGCACAAGATTCATCTGTTAAGTTGTGCCACTAGGCTCCCCAAGTTTGGGACTTCTATGATCATAGGTACTCTAGACAGGTTAGAATTAAGTTAGGGTTGGGTTAGATCTAGGGTTAGAGTTAGAGTGAGTTTTGTTCAAACTCATTTGATATTTGGCATAATTCGTCTTTTACCTAGCCTTAATATTTTCCCCAGGTTGGGGCCTTATCCCTTCAATGGTTTGCTGTCAGAAACAGTTTGTATTATAAGGTTTCCTTCATTTTGACCTATATGGGTAAATGGAAATGGAACTTGAAATCAAACAGGGTTGGCGCTCGATCTTTAAAACTCAATCAGTTCTATATGACACTCTGGATCCTTCCTTGTGAAAGTTTCCCAACGCTGAAGCATGCAAAAACATCTTTATCCGAAAGTACTGTTGGAGACAATCGGGAAATATGCATGTACTGAACTGCCTCCCCAAATTATTTGGTCATATTTCTTTGATATTGCACAAGATTCATCAGTTTTGTTTATGTATCTTTGATACTGAGCAGGATTCATCTTTTACCTAGCCTCACAATGTTCCCTGGTTTGGGCCTTCTCGGTTCAATGGTTTGCTGTCAGGAACAGTTTGTATTTTAAGGTTTCACTTTATTTTGAACTATTTTTGAAGAGAAATGGATCACGAAGTCAAACAGGGATGGTGCTAGCTGCGTGAAACTGCACACACTCAATCTGTTCTCTGTGGCTACTCTCTGGTTTGTTCCTTGTGAATGTTGCCCTCAGCTGAAACATGCAAACCAACTTTATCCCAGAGCACTTTTGGAGAAATCAAGGGAATATGCACGCACTGAAAAACTTCCCCCAATTGTTTGCTCAGATTTCTTTGATACTGTGCAGGATTCATCTCTTAGCTTTCCCCACTAGGCTCCCTTAGTTTGGGAATTCTATGATCAAAGGTTCTCTAAACAGGCTGGGGTGAGCTGTAGGGTTAGGATTGAGGATATATCTACTCTTGGGTTTACAGTAGTTTTGTTGAAATTTTTGTGATACTAGGCAGGATTTTTCTTTTACCCAGCCATACTAGGTTCCCCAGGTTTGGGCCTTCTAGGTTTACTGGTTTGCTGTCAGTATTTTAGTTTTTATTTTGAGGTTTCTCTTCATTTTATCCTATATGCGTAAATGGAAATCGAGCTGGAAATCAAACAAGGTTTATGCTACCTGCTTGAAACTTCACAATCTCAATCAGTTCTCTGTGAGTATGCTCTGGTTTTATTCTTGTGAAAGTATCCCAAAAATGAAGTATGCAAAAACAACACTATGCAAGAGATTTTTAAAAAACAAAAGGAATATATGCATGCACTGAACTACCTCCCCTAGTTATTTGGTCAGATTTTCTGATACTGGGCAGGATTCATCTGTTAGCTTGCCCCACTAGGCTACTCAATTTTGAGATTTCTATTATCAAAGGTTCTCTAAGCATGTTAGGTTAGAGTTGGGTCTAGTGTTAGAGTAAGAGTTTGTCTTGTTCAAATTTCTTTGATCCTGGACAAGATACATTTTTACCTAGCCTTACTATGTTCCCCAGGTTTCAGCCTTTTCAATTCAATTCTTTGCTGACCAGAACAATTTGTATTTTATGGATTCACTTTATTTTGACCTACATGGGTAAATGGACATGGAGCTGGAAAACAAACAAGGTTGGTGCTAACTGCTTGAAACTTCACACACTCAATCTGTCCTCATTGGGCACTCTCTGATTTGTTCCTTGGGATCCATAGTAAGCTGAAGCATGCAAAAGAAATTTATCTGTGAACAGTTTAGGAGAAAACATGGAAATATACATGTACTGAAATCTCTCCCCAATTATTTTGTCAGATTTCTTTGAAACTGCCCATGATTCATTTGTTAGTTTGCCCCACTAGACTCCCCAATAAAAACTTCTATGATCAAAGTTTCTCTAAACAGATTAGGTTTAGGGTTAGACTTAGTGTTAGGATTAGTTTTAGACCTGGTGTTAGGGTTAGAGTTAGTTTTTTTTTTTTTTTTTTTTTTTTAATTTTCTATTATACTGGGCAGAATTCACATATTTCCTATTTTTACTATACCCCAAATGTTTGGGCCTCCTACGTAAAAGGGTTTTCTCTCAGGAACAGTTTCAATTTTTATATTTCTCTTCTTTTTGCCCTATAGGGGTGAATGGAAATGAAGCTGGAAATCAAACAGGATTTGTGCTAGCTGCTTGAAACTTCACACACTCAATCAGTTCTTAGTGAGCATTCTCTGGATTTTTTTCATTTGAAGTATCCCTAAGTTGAAGTAGAAAGAAACAACTTTATCTCTGAGTGCTTTATGAGCAAGCAAAATACACATGTACTGAAAGAGTTTCGAATTTTTTTGGTCAGATTACTTTGATACTGTACAGGATTCATCTTTGACAAACCTTAGTAGACTTCCCAAGTTTGGGCCTTCAAGGTCCAATGGTTCAGTGTCAGGAACAGTTTGAATTTTTAGTTTTCACTACATTATGGCCTATAGGTGTGAATGGAAATGGAGCTAGAAATCAAACAAGGTTGTTGCTGGCTGCCTGAAACCTCACACACTCAATCACTTTACTGTGGCCATGCTCTGGTTTGTTCCTTTTGAAAGCACCTTAAGCTGAAGCATGAGAAAAACAATTTATCCAAGAGCACTTTAGGAGAAAACAGGGGAAATAGGCATGTACTGAAACACTTTCCCCAATTATTGGTCAGAATTTTAAATACTGGGCAGGATTCATCTGTTACCTTTCCCTAGTATGCACCCCAAGTTTTTGACTTTTATGAACAAGCTCTATAAACAGGAAGGTTTAGTTTTAGGATTAGGATTAGGGCTAGGGTTAGAACTAATGTTTGGGTTAGAATTAGTTTTGTTCAAATTTTTTGATACTGGTCAGAATTCATCTTTTTCCTAGCATTAACATGTTTTCAAGGTTGGGCCTTCTCAGTTCAAGGTTCACTGTCAGGAACAGTTTGTGTTTTAAGGTCACTTTATTTTGTCTTCTATGGGTTAGGGTTTGGGTTAGAGCTATGGCTCGTTTTTTTTTTTAGGGCTAGGGTTAGATCTAGATTTTGAATTACTGTTAGGGTTAAGGCTAGTGTTAGGGTGAGGTTTAAGCTTAGGGTTAGGGTTAGATTTAGAGTTAGGGTTACATCTGGAGTTAGGATTAGGTCTAGGGTTAGTGTTACGGTAAGAGATAGGGTTAGAACTAAGGAAACGGCTAGGACGAGAGTTAGATTTAGATTTAAGACTAGGCTTAGGGTTAGTGTTAGGGTTAAAGCTAAATTATGGCTAGGATTAGGGCTAGCGTTAGTGTTATGTTTATGCCTAGGGGTAGTGCTAGGTTTAGGATTAGCATTGGTGTTAGGATTTAGTTTAGGAAAATGGGTGGGGTTATAGCTAGCTTTAGGGCTAGGGTGAGGGTTAGAATTAGGTCTTATGGCTAGGGTTAGTGTTTTGGTTAGGATTAAGGCTATATTTAGGGATAGGTTTTATGATAGGTTCAGGTCTAGAAATAGGGCTAGTGCTAATGTGAAGTCTACAGTTATTATTAAGCATAGTTTTAGACTTAGGTTATGGCCAGGTCTAGTGTCAAATCTATGTTTAGGGTAAGGATCAAGTTTAGAGTTAGGGGTATTATTAGGGCTATGGTCAGGGTTAGCATTTGGTTTAGGTAAAAGTTTATGATTAGGGCTTGAATTAGTGTTAGGTTTAGGCTTAGGGTTAGGGCAATGGATAGGATTAGGTTTAGGTTTCAGTTAAAGTTTCGGATAATGGATGGGTTAGGTTTAGCAATAGGGTTAAAGTTAGCATTAGGTTAGGGTTTTTTAGTATAATGAATAGATTTGGAGCTATGGTTAGTGATAGGTTATGGTTTGGATTAAGTCTAAAATTAGAGTTAGGTTTAGGGATAGGGTTTTTTTGGTTTACGGTAAGTGTCAGTTTTATGGGTAGTGTTATGGTTAGTTTAGGGTAAGGGTTAGTGTTTGAGCTAGGGTAATGGCTAGGGTGAGGTTTAGGTTTACATTTAAGTCTAGGGATATGTTTATGGTTAGGGATTTGTTTAGGGTTTGGTTATGGCTAGAGATTTCATTACAGTCAGGGTTAGGTTTAGTGTGATGGATAATATTAGATTTAGGGTTAGAGTTAGGGTTAGGTAGGGATTTGGGCTAGTCTTAGTATTAGGTTTAGTGTAATGCTTAATGTTTCAGCTAGGGTTCGGGCTATGGTGAGGTTTAGGTTTATGGTTAGGTCTTGGGGTATATTTATGGTTAGGGTTAAGGTTAAGTTTAGTGTTAGTGATAGGTTTACAATTAGGTTTATAGATAGGGTTACAGTAATTGACACGGTTAGAACTAATGTTTGAGCTAGGATGAAGTTTAGGATATGAGCTATGGTTAGGGTTATGGTTTAGGATAGGGCTAGTGTAATGCTTAGGGTAAAAGTTGGCTTTAAGCTAGGTTTAGGTCTAAGGCAGAGGTTAGTGTTAGGGTTAGTGTTAGGGATAGTGTTAGGGTTAGGGTTATACTTAGGTCTAAGTTTAGGCCTAGGATTATGGCTAGGTTTTGTGTTAGGTTTAGGGCTAGGGTTAGGTCTATGGTTAGGGTTAGGGCTACTGTTAGGTGTTAAGATTAGTGTTAAAATAGGGTTAGGGCTAGGGTTCTATTTAGGGCTAGTATTAGGGTTAGCGTTATGGCTACATCTAGTATTAGGACTAGGTTTTGGTTTAGGGTCAGGTTTAGAGATAGGTTAATGTTAGGGTCAGGGTCAGTGTTTTGGATAGGATTAAGGTTAGGTTTAGAGCCAGAATTAGGACTAGTGTTAGGTCCATGGGTAGGGTAAGTGTTTAGCTTAGGTAAGGGTTATTGTTAGGGCTAGAGCTAGGATTTTGTTTAGCTGTATTTAGAATTATAGCTATATTTAGATTAGTTTTGTTTCTAGATCTATGTTAGGGTTAGGTATAGGTATAGGCTTACCGGTAGGGCTAGTGTTGGGGGTGGGTAGTGTTAGGGTTTGTTTTAGGGTTAGGGTCAGCTTTAGACCTAGGGTTACTGTTAGGATCAGAATAACTGTCAGGGTTAGGGTTAGAACTAGTATGAGGGCTAGAGTTATGACTAGTAATACTGTTAGTGTTTAAGTTAGGCTAAGGATTAGGGTTAGGACTAGGGTTAGCATTTGGTTTAGGGTTTTGTTAGGAGAAGGGATAGGGTTAGATCTAGGGTTAGGGCCCGGGTTAGGGGGTTAGGGCTAGTGTTAGGATTAAGATTAGGGTTTCAGCTAGAGTTAGGACTATAATTAGAGGTAGGATTTGTGTTAGGTTTAGGGCTAGGGTTATGACAATGACTAATGTATGAACTAGAATTACGAATAGGGCTAGTTTTAGGATTAGGGTTAAGGCAACATCTGGTGTTAGGGTTAATTTAAGGTTAGGGTGATATTTAGAGCTAGGATTAGTGTTAGGATCAGTGTCAGGGTCAGGGTTGTTTTTAGAGTTATGGTGAGGACTAGGTGTAGGTTTATGGTATGGTTTAGTTTAAGGGTTAGGGTTAGAGATACAACTTGGTTTTGTTATAAGGCTAGGGCCATGAATTAACATTATTGTTAGGGCTAGTGTTAGGGTTTGGTTTAGGATTGTGTTTATGGTTGAATTTAGAGGTAGGTTTAAATTTAGAGTTAGGTTTCAATCCAGGATTGGACTAGGGCTAAAGATAAAACTAGGGATAGGGCTCGGGCAAGATTTTGAGTTAGGCTTAAGGCTAGGTGTAGGGTTAGGATAGGACTAAATTAGGGTTAGTGCTAGGCTTAGTGTTAGGATTAGTCCTAGGGTTAGGGCAAGGGTTATGGTTAGGTTTAAGATTGTGCTTAGGTTTAGGGTTATGTTTAGATTTAGGTTAAGGGATGGGGTTATAGCTAGGTTTAGCGCTAGGGCAAGGGTTAGAATTAGGGTTAAACCTTGGGTTATGGTTTGGGTTATAATTAAGGCTAGGTTTAGGGCTAGGACTAATTTCAGGTCCAGCTTTACAGTTAAAGATAGTTTAGGGTTAGGTTATATGTAGTGTAAGGGTTAGGTTTAGGCTTAGGGTCAGGTTTAGAGCAAAGGGTGTTGTTCGTGTCAGGGTCTTGATTAGTGTTTGGGATAGGTTACGGTTTAAATGTAGGGCTCAAATTAGCATAGGTTTAGGATCAGCGTAATGATATAGTTAGGTTTAGGTTTCAAGTTAGGTTTAGGGTAATGGATACATTAGGATTATGGACATGGTAAGGTTTAGGCATAGGGTTAGCATTAGGGTTAGGATTATTGTTAGGGAAATGGATAGGGTTAGAGCTAGGGCTAGAGCTAATGTTATGGTTTTTATTAGTGCTAGATCTAGGGTTATGGTTAGGATTAGGGTTAAAGCTTGGTTTAGAGCTCAGATTTGGCTAGGTTTTGGGTTAAGGTAGGGCTAGGGTTAGGGTTATGGCTAATGTAAGTACTATGTAAAAATTAGGGCCAGTTTTAGGGTTACAGTTAGGGTTAGGGCTAGGTCTAGTATTATGTTTAGGGTTATGTTTAGGGTGATGTTTAAAGCTAGGTTAATGTTAATGTCAGAATCAGGGTTAGGTTTATTTTTAGATTTCTGCTTAAAACTAGATTTAGGGCTAGGTTTAGGGCAAGGTGTAGGGTTATGGTTTGGTTTAGATTAAGGATTAGTGTTAGCACTATGGTTCAGTTTTGTATTAGGCCTAAGGCTAGATTTAGGGCTAGTTTTAGGAGTAGCATTAGAGTTAGGGTGAGGGTTTGTGTTAGGTTTAGGCTTAGGATTTGCATTAGGGTTAGTTTTAGATTTATGTTGAGATCTAGGGTTCGGGCTATGGCTAAGGAAATGGCTAGGGTTAGGCCTAGGTTTAGGAATAGGTTTACAGTTACAGTAAGGTAAAGGTTTAGAAGTATTTTTAGGGCTAGGGAGAGTTATACTTTGTTTTAGTGCTAGGGTAAGTGTTAGATTTATAAATAGGGCTAAGTTAGGTCTAATATTAGGGATAGGATTTGTTTTAAGTTAGGCGTAGATTTAAGGTTAGGGTTAAGATTAAGCCTATGTTTAGTGCTAATATGGGCTGGGGTTTGTATTCGGATTAGGGCTAGGATTATATCTAGTGCTAATGTCAGGTCTAGGGTTATGGTTAGGCATAGTTTTAGGGTTAAGTTTTGGCTAGGTCTAATTAAGGATTAGATTTAGGGTAAGGGTTAAGTGAGAGCAAAGGAGATTATTAGATTAAGGGTTATAGTTAGGGTTTCTTTTAGGTTTGAGTTTAGTGTTAGAGCTAAAATTAGCATTAGGGTTCCATTTAGGGGAATGATAGCGTTAGATTTAGAGATCAGATTAGGTTTAGGGTAATTGACAGGGTTGGGGTTAGTGATAGGTTTAAGGTTAGGCCTAGGGTTAGCATTAAGGAAAGGGTTATTTTTAGGGTTAGAGTTAAGTTTAGGACTAGGGTTGTGGTTAGTATTAGGTCTTGAGATAGGGTTAGGCCTAGCATTAGCATTAGGATTTGGCTTATGATTAGTTTAATGGATACAGTTTGAGCTAAGTTTATAGCTAGATTTATGGTTAGGATTAGGTCTTGAGTTAGTGTTAAGGTATGGGTTAGTACTAGAATTACGTTTAGGGCTAAATCTATGTTTATTGTAAGAGTTAGGTTCTGAGCTATGAATAGTTTTAGAGCAAGCGTTAGGTTGAGGGTTATGTTTAGGGATAGGATTACGGTAGGTTTAGGATTAGGGTTAGGGGAATGTTTATAATTAGGTTTAGGTTTAGTGTTAGGTAATAAATATGGTTTGATGGAGGTTTAGGGTTAGGGACAGGGCTAGATTTATGTTTTGGGTTAGGTTTGGGTCTAGGTTATATTTAGGTTCATGGTAAGTGTTAGGGTTTGATTTATGGTTAGGACTATAGCAAGTAATAGTTTAGGATTAGGTCTAGGGTTATTTTTTCTATTTAGGGTTAGGATTATGGTTATGATTAAAATTAGGGTTACAATTAGGGTTAGGGTTAGTGTTAGGGTAATGGGTAAGTTTAGAACTCAGGTTAGGGCTTGTGATAAGGTTAGGATTAGGACTAGGTTTAGGGTTAGATTCAGGGATAGTTCTAAGTTTATGTTTATATAAAGGGTTAGGTTTTGAGCAAGGTTAGGACTAAGGAGAGGGTTAGGTTTGAGTTAGGGCTAGGGTTAGGGTTAGGGTTATGCTTAGGGCTAGGTTAAAGCCTAGAATTAGGTCTAGGTTTTATGTTAGGTTTAGGCCTAGGGTTAAAGCTGAGGGTAATGTAAGAGCTAGGATAATTATTAGGGTTAGTTTTAGGGTTAGGGTTATGACAAGATCTAGTGTTAGGTTTAGATTTTCAGTTAGGGTCAGGTTGAGAAGTATGTTTACTGTTAAAGGCAGAGTCAGTGTTTGGGTTAGAGTTCAAGTTAGGTTGCAGCCAGAAGTAAGAGTAGGTTTAGGTCTAGGGATAGGGTTATTTTGTGTTAGGATAAGGGTTATTATTACGCCTAGGGCTAGGTTTATGTTTAGGTCTAGGGCTAGAGATAAGGATGGATTTAGGATTAGGTTTAGGTCCAGGGCTAGTGTTAGGTTTTAGTCTAGTGTTAGGGTCAGGTTTAGAACTAGGGTTTATGTTAGGGTCATGATAAAGTTAAGGGTTAGCGTTTGGATTTAGAAAAGGATTAGAGCTAGAATGAGGGCTAAGGTGAGGACTATTAATTAGGTTAGGATTCTGGTTATCCTAAGGATTAGGTCTAGGGCTACCATTAAGGTGATGTTATTCATAGCGTAAAGGGTAGCCTTACAGATAGGGTTAGGACTAGAGTTAGGGTTAGGGTATAATCTAGGTTTAGGGCTTGGGTTAGGGCTAGTTTTTGGGTTAGGGTTAGGGCTAATGATAGGACAATGGCTAATATAAGAACTAGGGTTACAAGGAGTGTTAATTTTAGTGTTTGGGTTAGGGGTAAGTCTAATGTTTTGGCTAGGTTTATGGTTAGGATGATATTTAGAGCTAGGGTTAGTGTTAGAATATGAATCAGAGTCAGGTTTAGGGTTAGGACTCGAATTAAGAATAGGTTTAATTTAAGGTTTTAGTTTAAGGTTAGGAGGGTGTTTAGAGCTAGGGTGAGTGTTAGAATATGAGTCAGGTTCAGGGTTAGTTTAAGGTTAGGATTAGGATTTGAATTAAGGCTATGGTGAGTTCTAGGTTTAGTGTTAGGATTTGGTTAAAATTAAGGTTTATGGTTAGGGCTATTGCTCAGTTTGTTTTACTGCTAGGGTTAGGGTTAGGGCTATTTTTACGATTAGCATTAGGGCTAGGACTAGTTTAGTGTTCGGCTTAGGCTAGGTTTAGGGTTAGATTTTGACTTAGGGTTAGATCTAGGGTCAGGGCTAGGACTAAGAGTATGGCAAGGGTTAGGGCTAGGGTTAGGGTTATGGTAATGGATAGGCTTAGACCTGGGGATAGGGATAGTGTGAGAGTTAGACTTAGTCTTAAGTCTAGGATTATATTTTAGGTATAAGTTAGCGTTATGGCCAGTGTTTGGATTTGCTCTAGGTTGAGGGTCCTTTTTAGACTTAGGGTTTGTTCTAGGGCAAGAATAAGGGTCAGGGTTAGCATAAGGGTTTGGGATAGGATTAGATCTAGAATGAGGGCTAGGGACAGGACTATTAATAGGGTTCAGATTTTGGTTAGCCTAAGGATTAGAGATAGGTGTAGGTTTACCAGTAGGGTTAGGGTTTCACTTAGGGTAAGGGATAGATTTAGAGCTAGGGTTAGGGCTAGAGTTAGGGTAGGGTTAAGGTTAAAGTTAGATTTTAAGTTCGGATTAGGGCTAGTTTTTTGTTAGGGTTAGGACTAGGGTTAGGACATTTGCTAATATAAGAACTAGGGTTACAATTAGGGTTAGTTTTTGGGTTAGGGTTAAGGGTAGTGGTAGTTTTAGTTTTAGGGTTAAGTTTAAGGTTAGGGTGATATTTAGAGCTAGTTTTAGTTTTAGGATATGAGTCAGGGTCAGGATTAGGGTTAAGACTCAAATAAGGACTAAGGTTACTGTTAAGTTTTGGTTTAAGTTTAGGATGGTGTTTCGAGCTAGGGTGAGTTTAGCATATGAGTCAGTGTCAGGTATACTATTAAGGTTAGGGTTCATACTTGAATTAAGGCTATGGTTAGGTCTAGGTTTAGTTTTAGGGTTTGGTTTAAGTTAGTTTTAGGGTTAGGGCTATTGCTCTGTTATTTTTTTTTATTACTTTTATTTATTTATTTTTTTTGCTAGTTGTAGGGTTATGGCTAGTTTTATGATTAGCGTTGGGATTAATTTTAGTGTTAGTGTGAGTCATAGACTTAGGGTTAGGGCTAGGACTAAAGACTGGACAAGGGTTAGGGCTAGGGTTATGGTTATGGTAAAGCCTAGGATTAGAACTATTGATAGGGCTATTGTGAGAATTATTGTTAATCTTAGGGCTAAGGTTAGGTTTAGGGTTAGGGATAGGGCTAAATTAAGGCTAGGATTAGGTCTATGGTTAATGTTCAGTTTAAGTATACAATTAGGGTTAGATTTAGGATTTAGTTTAGGTTAAGCTAGGTTAATTTTAGAGTTAGGGTGATGTTTAGAATAAGGGTTAGGATTAGCGTTATGATTAAGGTTAGGTTTAGGGCTAGGATGAGGGCTAGTGTTTGTTTTAGGGTAGGGATAGGATTAAGAGTATGGCTAATTTCAAGTCTAGAATTATGTTTAAAGATAGTTTTAGGGTTAGGATTATGGGTATGTCTAGTGTAAGGTTTAGGTTTAGGGTTAGGGTAAGGTTTAGGGCTAGGGGTATTATTAAGGTGAAGGTCTAATTTAGGGTTTGGAATAGGTTAAGGCTTAAAGTTAGGGATTGAATTAGCATTAGGGTAAGGATTTGAGTAATGATAGGCTTAGAATTAGGGTTTATGTTAGGTTTAGGGAAATGGATAGGGATAATATTAGAGATAGGGTTAGTTTTAGGCCTAGGGTTAGCATTAGAATTAAGGTTATTCTTATGGTTATGTATCGAGTTAGGGCTAGGGTGATGGTTACGATTAGGGATAGGGCTAGGGTTAGGTTTAGGGTTAGGGTTAGGTTAAAGCTCGGGTTAGGGCTAGGATTACAGCTATGATTTGGGGTAAGTTAGTGCTAGGGTTAGGATTATGGTTAATGTAAGTACAAGGGTTACAATTAGGGCTAATTTTAGGGTTAAGGTTAGGGCTAGGTTTAGTGTTAGAGTTAGTATTAGGATTAGGGTTATTTTTAGAGCTAGGATTAGTGTTAATGTCAGAGTCAGTGTCAGGGTTAGTTTTAGGGTTCACCTTAGAACTTGAATTAGGGCTAGGATTAGGGGTAGGTGTATGGTTACGGTTTGGTTTATTTTAAGGGTTAGGGATAGAGCTTATGGCTCGGTTTTGTTTTAGTGCTAGTGCTATAATTAGGTCTAGTTTTAGTATTAATGTTAGGGTTAGGTTTAGGCTTCGGGTCAGTGTTAGATTTAGAGATAGATTATGATTTACGGTTGTTGCTTGGGCTATGGATAGGCCAAGGGTTAGGACTAAGTTTAGGGTTAGGACTATAGTGTTAGGTTTAGATTTTGGTTTAGAGTCAGTTTTTGAGCTATGTTTAGTGTTAGTGTCAGGGTCAGTGTTCAGATTAGAGTTGGGTGAAAGCCATAATCAGAAGTAGGGTTAGGTATAGGAGTAGTGTTATTGTTTGTTTTAGGTTAAGCGTTATGGTTAGGGCTAGGACTAAGTTTTTGTTTTGGTCTATGGCTAGATTTATCGCTAGATTTAGAATTAGGTTTAGGTCTAGGGGTAGTGTTAGGGTTACGTTTAGGTAAGAGTTTACTGATAGAGATAGATTCAGGGTTCAGTTTAGGGTTAGGGTCAGGTTTAGACCTATAACTAGTGTTATGGTTAGAATAAAGGTGAAGGTTAGGGTTAGGGTTTGGGTTAGGTTTAGAGCTAGAATGAGGGCTAGGGTTTGGACTGGTAATAATGTTAGTGTTTGATTTAGGCTAAGGATTATGATTAGGTATAGGGTTACAATTATGGATAGGGCTTGGCTTAGGATAAGCGATAGGGTTATGCTTAGCTTAGAGCTAGATTTAAGGTTAGGTTTAGGGCTAAAGTTAGGGTTAAATCTAGTTTTAGGGCTTAGATTAGGGCTATTTTTGTTTTTGGTTAAGGACTAGGGTTAGGACTATGGCTCATGTAAGAACTAGGGTTATTATTAGGGTTTGATTTAGGGTTAGAGTTTGGGTTAGGAATGGTGTTAGCATTTGCTTTTTGGTTAGGGTGATTTATAGAGCTAGGTTTAGTGCTTGGATATGAGTCAGTGTAGGGTTAGTTTTAGTCCTAGGACTCGAATTTGAGCTAGGGTAATGGCTAGTTGTAGGGTTAGGTTTTGGTTTAGGTTAGATTTATTTTTAGGGCAATGTCACGGTTTTGCTTTAGGGCTAGGACTAGTGTTAGGGTTAGTTTTATGATTATCTATAGTGTTCAGCTAGTGGTAGGGTGAGGATTAGGCTTAAGGTTAGGGTTAGATTAGAGTTTATAACCATAAATTAGAGTTATGGTTAGATCTAGGTTTAGGGCTAAGCTTAGGGCTAGTGTTAGGGTTATGACAATGGATAGGTTTAGACATAGAAATAGGGCTAATTTGAGAGTTGGTGTTTTTCTTAGGGCTAGAGTTAGAGATTTTCTTAGGGTTAGTGCTAAATTAGGGCTTGAGTAGTGCTAAGTTTAGTCTTAGGGTTAGGCCCATGGTTAGGGCTAGAATTAAGGTTAGTGTTAGTGTTCGTGTTCGGGTTATGGTTTGTTTTACGGGAAGGGATGAGATTATGGCTAGGTTCAGGGCTAGGGCGAGGGTTAAAATTAGGTATAGGAATAGGGTGAGTGTTTGGGTTAGGATTAAGTCGAGGTTTAGGGCTTGGATGAGGGCTAGGCTCTGTGTTAGGGTTAGAGCTAAGATTGGAGCTAGGGCTAATGTCATTTGTAGGGGTATTGTTAGGAATAGTGTTAACTTTAGGTTTATGGCTACGTCTATTAGAAAGTTAGGTGTAGGGTAAAGTTCAGGTTTAGAGCTAGGTGTATAATTATTGTCAGAGTATGGTTTAGGGTTTGGTTTAAGATAAGGTTTAGGGTTAGGGCTCAAATAAGCATTATGGTTAGTGTTGAAGTAATAGAGAGTGTTAGGTTTGGGGTTTAGGTTAGGTTTAGAGTAACAGATAGGGTTAGTGTTAGTGATAGGATTAGGGTTAGGCCTAGGGTTAGCATTTGGATTATGTTTATGTTTAGGGTAAAGGATAGGGTTAGTGCTAGTGTTAGGGCTTGTGTTAATTTTAGGATTTTGGCTAGGTTTAGAGATAGGCCTAGGGTTCGTGTTAGTTTTAAATTTAGCAGAAGTGTTATGGTTTGAGCTTGGGTGAGGTCTAGGGTGAGGGTTAGAGTTAGATTCATGGCTACGTTTAGGGTTAGTGTTAGTGTTATGGCTTGGGTTACCATTAGTTTTAGGGTTATGTTTAAGGTAATGGATAGAGTTTGTTCTAGGAGTTGTGCTATGGTTACAGTTAGGATTAGGGCTAGTTTTAGGGTTAGGATGAGGGTTAGGGCTATTTTTATATTTAGGGTAAGGATTAGAGTTTGAGTAGGGTTAGGGCCGGGGCCAGTGTTAGGGTTAAGGCTAGTGCTAGGGATAGGGTTAGGGTTATACTTAGGTCTAGGTTTTGGGCTAGGATTATGACTAATTTGTGTGTGAGGTTTAGGGCTAGTGTTAGGTGTATGGGTAATGTAAGAGCTAGGGTTATGGTTATGGGTAGATTTATTGTTGGTCTAGTGTTAGGGTTAGTTTTTCAGTTAGGATAAGTTTTAGAGCTAGGGTTTGTGTTAAGGTAAGTGTCTAGGGTTAAGTCTAGGGTTACGGTTAGAGATAGATTTAGTGTTATGTTTATGGTTAGGTCTAATATAAGGGTTAGATTTAGGGTATGGGTCAAGTTTAGAGCTAGATGTATTATTAAGGTCAAGGTATGGCTTATGGTTCAGTTTATTTTAAGGTTTAGGTTTAGGGCTTTAATTACTGTTAGGGTTAGAGTTAGGGTTAGCTTAAAGAATAGGTTTAGGATTAGGGTACAGGTAAGTTTTAGGGTAATAGATAGGTTTAGACATTGTGATAGTGTTAGGATTAAACCTAGGGTTAGAATTAGGGTTAGGATTATGTTTAGGACAATGGAAAGGTTTAGAGCTAGCGTTAGGGCTAGGGTTATGGTTAGGATTAGGGCTAGGGTTAGGGTAGTGTATAGAATTAGAGCTATGCTTAGGAATGGTTAAGGTTAGGAGTAGGGCTATTGTTATTAGATTAGGGTTTGGGATAGGGCTAGGGTTATGTTTAAGGTAAAGTTTAGGCTTTGAGCTAGGGTTAGGTCTAAGTGGAGGGTTAGGGTTAGGGTTTGGTCTAGGGTTAGTTTAGGGTTACAATTAGGGCTAGGATTAGGCCTAGGATTAGGGCTAGATTTTGTGTTATTTTAGGCCTAGGGTTAGGGTAATTGGTTGTTAATAGCTAGGGTTCTGATTAGGGCTACTTTTAGGGTTAGGGTTATGGCTAGGTGTAGTGTTAGGATTAGGTTTTGAGTTAGAGTGGGCTTTGGAGCTAGGTTTATGTTAAGGTTAGGGCCAGTGTTCATGTTAGAATGAGTGTTGGGGTTAGTGCCAGAATTTGGAATAGGTTTAGGTCTATAATTAGGGTTACTGTTTGGGTTATGTTAAGGGTGATTGTTAGGGCTAGGGCAAGGTTGTTGTTCAGGTCTAGGGCTAGAGTTATGGCTTGATTTAGGATTAAGTTTATGTCTAGGACTAGTGTTAGGTTTAGGTTGAGTTATAGGATTACCAGTAGGGCTAATGTTAGGTTTCAGGTTCCGGTTAGGATCAGGTTTAGACCTACGGTTAGTGTTAGGGTCAGTATAAGTTTCAGGTTTAGGATTAGGGTTTGGGTTATGGTTAGAGCTAGAATGAGGTCTAGGGTTAAAACTAGTAATTGGGTTAGGGTTTGGGTTCAGCTATGGATTAGAGTTAGGACTAGGGTTAGCATTAGGTTTATGGTTTGGCTTACGGTAACAAATAGGATAAGAGCTGGGTTTAGGGAATGGTTAGGGACTGGCTTATGGATAGGGTTATTGTTAGGGTTAAAGCTAGGGTTAGCGCTTGGTTTAGGGCCAAGGTTTGGGTTAGGTTAGAGCTAGTGTTAGGGCTACAGCTAATGTACGAAATAGGGTTATGATTAGGGCCAGTTTTTGAGATAGTGTTATGGCTATGACAAGTGTTAGGTTTAGGGTTAGTGTTAGTGTGATGTTTAGAGCTAGAGTTAGTGTTAGGGTCAGGGTCAGTGCTCATGTTAGAGTTAGCTTTAAGGTTAAAGCCAGAATTATCACTAGGGTTAGGTTTAGGGGTAGGATTAGTGTTTTGGTTAGGTTAACGTTTATTATTAGAGCTAGGGCTAGGTTTTTATTTATTTCTACGAATAGAGATATGGCTAGATTTAGGATTGGGTTTAGGTCTAGGGCTAGTGATAGGTTTAGGTATAGGTTTATTTCTAGTTCTAGTGTTAGGGTTCAGTATAGAGTTAGGGTCAGGTTTAGACCTACGGTTACCATTAGGGTCAGATTACGCGTCTGGTACGGTTATGGTAAGGAATATTTTTAGAACTAAGGATACATCTAAGTTGAGAATTTGAGTTATTTGTAGGAGTAGGCTTAGGGTGAGGGTTAGGGTTAGGGCTAAATTAGGGCTAGGATTAGAACTAGGGTTAGTGTTAGGGTTAAGCCTAGGGGTTGGGCTAGGGTTAGAGTTAGCACTGGAGTTAGGGTAGGGTGCTTAGAGCTAAGTTTAGGCCTAGGATTAGCTCTAGGTTTTGAGTTAGGTTTAGGGATAGGGTTAGGACTTTGGGTAAATTAAAATTAGGGTTATGTTTAGGGCTAGTTTTAGGTTTAGGGTTATATGTGTGTCTAGTGTTAGGTATAGGTTTGGGGTTAGTGTCAGGTTGTAAGCTAGTTTAAGTGTTAGGATCAGAGTCAGTGTTCGGGATAGGGTTAGGTTTAGGGTTAGAGTCAGAATAACGACTAGGTTTAGGTGTAGGGATAGGGTAAGTTTTTGGTTTAGGTTGAGGGTTATTGTTAGGGCTAGAACTAGGATTTTGTTTAGGTCTAGGGCTACAGTTATAGCTATATTTAGGATTACCTTTGAGTCTAGGTCTATTGTTAGCTTAGGTATAAGTATAGACTTACCGATAGGTCTAGTATTTGGTTTTGGTTTAGGTTTAGGGTCAGGTTTAGAACTAGGGTTACTTATAGGGTCAGATGAGGGTCAGGATTAGGTTTAGAGGTATAATGAGGGCTAGGGTTAAGACTAGCTATATAGTTAGAGCTGAAGTTAGGATAAGGATTAGGGTTAGGACTAGGGTTAACTATTGTGTTAGGGTTTGGCTTAGGGTAAGTGATAGGGTTAGAAGTAGGGTTAATGCTAGGGTTAGGCTTAGGTTTAGGGCTAGTGTTAGGGTTAAGTTTAGGATTAAATCTAGGTTTAGGGCTCCGATCCACGGTAGAATTAGTGTTAGCATTAATGCTAGGTTTAGGACAATGACTAATGTACAAACAAGGATTACAATTAAGGCTAGTTTAGGGTTACGGTTAAGGCTAGGTCTAGTGTTAGGGTTAATTTAAGTTAGGGTGATGCTTAGAGCTAGGATTAGTTTTAGGTTTAGCATCAGGGTCAGAGTAATATTTAGAGTTAGGGTTAGGGCTAGGTCTAAGTTTTGGGTTTGGTTTAGGTTAAGGGCTAGGGTTAGGGTTATGGCTTGGTTTTGTTTTATGGCTAGGGCTAGGGCTAGGGCAAGTTTTAGGATTAGCATTATGGTTAGGTGTAGTGTTAGGGCTTGGTTTGGCTTATGATTACTATTAAATTTAGAGTTAGGTTTAGATTTAGAGTTAGTTGTAGATCTAGTGTTATGATAGGGCTAAGGATAGAACTAGGGCTAGGGCTAGGGCAAGAATTATAGTCTTAGGGCAAGGATTAGTTTTAGGATAGGATTCAATTAGGGCTAGGATCAGCACTAGGCTTAGTGTTAGTATTAGGCCAATATTTAGGGCAGGGGTTAGGGTTAGGTTTATGGTTATGATTAGGTTTATGGTAAGGGATTGGGTTATAGGTAAGTTTAGTGGTAGGGTGAGGGTTAGAATTAGGGTTAGGGCTCAGGTTATGATTCCAGTTAGGATTAAGTCTAGGTGTAATGCTAGGATTATGGTTAGGGCTAATTTCAGGTCAATGGTTATGGATAAATATAGTTTATATTTAGTTTTATGGCTACGCCTTTTGTAAGTGTTAGGTTTAGGGTTTTGGTCAGGTTTAGACCTAAGGGTATTATTAGAGTCAAGGTCACGATTACTGTTTTGGATATGTTAGGGTTAAAATTAGGACTCGAATTAGCATTAAGGTTAGGATCAGCATAATGATAGGGTTAGGTTTAGGTTTCAGTTTATATTTAGGTTAATGGAATGGGTGAAGATTAGGGATAGGTTTAGATTTAGGCCTAGGGTTAGCATTAAGGTAAGGGTTATGGTTAGGGTAATGGATAGGTTTAGAGATAGGGTTACAGCTAGGGTTATGTTTACAATTAGTGACAGGGTTAGAGGTAGGTTTAGGGTTAAAGCTAGGTTTAGGGCTTGGAATAGGGCTAGGATTTGGGTTAAGTTAGGGATAGGGTTAGGGTTATGGCTAATGTAAGTACTAGGATGATTATTAGTGCTAATTTTTGTATTAGGGGTTAGAACTAGGTCTAGTGTTATGCTTAAGTTTAGGGTTAGGGTGATGTTTAGACTTAGGGTAAGTGTTAAGGTCAGAGTCAGGGAAAGGGTTAGTTTTAGGGTTCAGCTTAAGACTCAAATTATTTCTAGGGTTAGGGCTAGGAGTAGGATTAGGGCTTGAAATATGTTAAGGATTAGGGTTAGGTCTATGGCACAGTTTTGTTTTAGAACTATGGCTAGGGTTAGGGCTAGTTTTAGGATTAGCCTTAGGGTTAGGGCTATGGTTAGGTTTAGGCATAGGCTTATTGTTAGGGTTAGATTTAGAGTTAGGATTAGATCTAGGGTTATGGCCAGGGATATGAATAGGGCTAAGGTTAGACCTAAGGTTCAGGGAGGATTTGGCTTCCAGTAAAATATAGGGTTAGAACTAAAGTTAGGGCTAGTGTGAGAGTTAGAGTTTGTCTTTGGGCTAGGGTTAGGGTTAGGGTTATGGTTAGGCATAGGAACATATTAAGGCTAAGATTGGGGCTATGGTTAGTGTTAGGGTTAGGCCTATTGATAGGGTTAGGCTTATAATTAAGGCTATGTTTGGTGCTAGGATAAGGACTAGGGTTTGTGCTGGGCTTAGGGCTAGGATTATGGCTAGGACTAAAGTAAGGTCTAGGGTTATGGTTAGGGACAGTTTAAAGGTTAGGTTTATGGCTAAGTCTAGTGTAAGGGTTAGGTATAGAGAAATAGTCAGGTTTAGAGCTAGGGGAATTATTAATGTCAGGGTCAGTGTTGGGCTTTGTTTTAGGTTTGAGTTCAGGGTTAGGGCTCGAATTAGCATTAGGGTTAGCATTAGGGTAATGATAAGGGTTAGGTTTAGGTTTCAGGTTAGGTTTAGGGTAATTGACATTTTGTGGATAGTGATAGGGTTAAGGTTAGCCCTAGGGTTACATTAGTATAAGGGTAATATTTAGGGTAATGGATAAAGTTAGAGTTAAGGTTATGGCTAGGGTTATGGTTAGGATTAGGTCTTGAGTTAAGGTTATGGTTAGGGTTAGAACTACGGTTAGGTTTATGGGTATGTTAAGCATAAGGGTTAGGTCTGAGCTTATGTTAGGGTAACCTGGAAGTTAGCTTCAGAGTTAGGTCTAGGGAAATGATTACCATATGTTTTGGGTTAGAGTTAGGGTTAGAAGTAGACCTAGGATTAGTGGTAGGGTCAGTAAAAGGGTCAGGGTTAGCATTAGAATTTGGGATAGGGTTAGAATGAGAGCTAGGGTTAGGGCTATTAATAGAGTTAGGGATTTTGGTTAGCCTAAAGATTAGGGATAGGTCTAGGGTTACCCTTAGGTTTAGGGTTTTGCCTAGTGTAAGTTATTTGTTTAGAGCTACGTTTAAGGCTATGGTTAGGGTTAGAGTTAGGGTTAAATCTAAGTTTAGGGCTAGTGTTTGTGTTAGAGTTAGGGATAGGATTAGGGTCACGGCTAATATAAGAACTAGGGTTAAAATTCAGTTAGTTTTAGAGTTATGGTTATGTTTAGTGTTAGGGTTAGGTTTAAGTTTAGGATGATATTTATAGCTAGGTTTTGTGTTAGGTTAAGAGTCAGGTCAGGATTAATTTTAGGGTTAGGGATAGGACTCTAATTATTATTAGGGTTATTCTTAGCATTTGGTTTAAGGAGAGGTCAAGGTTTAGTAGTAGGTTGAGTGTTAGGATAAGAGTCAGGGTCAGTTTTAGTTTTAAAGTCAGTGTTAGAATTTGAATTAGGGCTAGGTATATGTCTATGTTTAGTGTTAGGGTTTTGTTTAAGTTAATGTTTTTGGTTAGGGATATTTCTTGGTTTTGCTTTAGTCCTAGGGTTAGTGTTAGGGATAGTGTGTTAAGGTTAGGCCTAGGGTAGGGTTAGATTTGAAGTTAGAGTTGCATCTAGGGTTAGGGCTAGGACTAAGGATAGGACAAAGGTTAGGGCTAGGGTTAGGGTTATTGTAAAGGATAGGGTTAGAACTATGCATAGGTATAGGGCGAGAGTTAGAGTGAGTCTAAGGGCTAGGGTTATTGTTAGGGTTATAGATAGGGCTGAATTAGTGCTAAGATTAGGGCTAGGTTTATTGTTTGGCTGAAGCCTAGAGTTAGGGTTAGGGTTAAGGTTAAGCTTAGGGTAATTGATGGCATTATAGCTAGATATAGAGTTAGGGTGTGGGTTAAAATTTGGGTTAGCTGTAGGATTAGGTTTAGGGTTATGATTAAACTAGGTTTAGGGCTAGGATGAGGGCTAGGGTTTGTTTTAGTTTTAGGACTAGGATTAAGGCTAGGGCTAATTTCAGGTCCAGAATTATGGTAAAAGATTGTTTTAAGGTTAGGATTATGACTACATCTAGGGTAAGGGTTAGGTGTAGGTTTATGTTCAAGTTTAGAGCTAAGGGTTTTTTTAGGGTCAAGGTCAGGTTTAAGGTTTGGGGTAGGTTGAGGTTTAAAGATTGGACTTGAATTAATGTTAGTGTTAGGGTTAGTGTAATGATACGTTTAGGTTTAGGTTCAAATTAGTTTCAGGGAATTAGATTAGGTTAAGATTAGAGTTAGCTTCAGGTTCATGCCTAGGGTTAGCCAAGGATTATGGTTTGGGTTATGGTAATGGATAGAGTTAGAGATCGGTTTAGGTCGAGGTTTATGTTTACGAATAGGGCTAGGGTTAAAGGTAGGATTAGGGCTAGGTTTTGAGTTAAGTGAGGGATAGGTAGGGTTAGGGCTAATATAAGTACTAGCGTGATTTTTAGAGCTAGTTTTAGGGTTTTAGGGCTAGATTTAGTGTTAGGTTTAGGCTTAGGGATAGGGTGATATTTAGAGCTTGTAGTGTTAGGGTCAGTGTCAGGTTCAGGGTTAGTTTAAGGTTTCAGCTTACAACTCATATTAGGACTAGAGTTAGGGCTAGGTTTAAGGTTAAGGTTTGCTTTAGGTTAAGGGTTAGAGTTATAGTTATAGCTTGGTTTTGTTTTAGGGCTATGGCTAAAATTAGGGCTAGTTTTAGGATTAGTGTTATGCTTTCGGCTAGTGTTAGGGTTTGGCTTAGTCTTTGGGTTAGGGCTCGATTTAGAGTTAGGTTTTTTTCTAAGGTTAGTGCTAGGGCAAAGGATAGAGCAAGGGTTAGGACTAGGGTTATGGCTAGGTTTAGGTTAATGGTAACGGATAGGGTTAGAATAAGTGAAAGGTCTAATGTGAGAGTTAGAGTTAGTCTTAGGACTAGGGTTAGGGATAGGGCTAAATTAGGGCTAAGATTAGGACTAGGGTTAGTGTCAGTGTTAGGCCTAGAGTTTGGGTTAGGATTGAAATTAATGCTATGTTTAGCTCTAGATAAGGTCTTGGGTTTGTGTTAGGGTTAGGGCTAGAATTATGGCTAGGGCTAATGTCAGGTCTAGGGTTCCAGTTAGGGATAGTTTTAGGGAAAGGTTTTTGGCTAGGTATATTGTAAGGGTTAGGTATAGGGTAAGAGTCAGGTTTAGAGTTAGGGAAATTATTCCTGCCAGGGTCAGTGTTAAGACTTGGTTTCAATTTGAGTTTAGGGTTATGGCTCAAATTAAAGGGAGGGTTAGGATTAGGGAAAAGATAGGGTTAGGTTTAGGGTTCAAGTTAGGTTTAGAGTAATTGATAGTTTTGGGTATAGTGATAGGGTTATTGTTAATCCTAGGGTTAGAATTAGGATAAAGGATTATGTTTAGAGTAATAGATACAGTTAGAGTTAAAGTTAGGGTTAGGGTTATAGTTTGGTTTAGGTCTTTCATTAGGACTAGGGTGAATGTTAGTTTTAAGGCTATGTTTATGGCTCGGATGAGGGTTTGGATTAGGGCTAGGGCTAGGATTAAGACTAGGGCTAATGTCAGGTCTACCACTACATTTAAGGGTAGTTGTAGGGTTTGGTTATTAATAGGTCTACTGTAAGTGTTAGGTTTAGGTTAAAGGTCAGGATTAGAGCTAGGTGTATTATTATGGTCAGGGTAAGGATTAGGGATTGGTTTTGGTTTAGGTTTAAGGTTAAGGCTCAAATTAGCATTAGGTTTAGAGTAATGGATATTGTTAGGGTTAGATTTCAGGTTAGATTTAGGGTTTTGAATAGCCTTAGTAATAGGTATACAGTTAGGTTTAGTCCTATTGTTAGCATTTTGGCTAGTCTTAAATTTATGGTTAAAGATAGGATTATAGCTAGGTTTAGGGTTACATTTATGGTTAGGAAAATGGCTAGTGTAATGGTTAGGGTTAGGTTTAGGGTAAGTGTTATGGTTGGAGCTAAATTTAGTGTGAGGGCGAGGGTTAAGGTTAGAGCAGGACTAGGGTAAATGTTTGGGTTAGGGCTACGTTTAACATTAGGGTTAGGATTAGAGTTATGGTAATCCATAGAGGTAGACCTAGGGTTTGGATAATGGTTACAGTTAAAATTAGGGTTAAATTTAAGGTTAGTGGTAGGGCTATGGTAATGTGAAGGATTAGGATTAGGGCTCAGTTTAGAGGTAGTGTTTGGTTACATTTACTTTATTTAAATTTCTTTGATACAATTCTAGATTCATCTTTAACTAACCTTACTCTTTTTCCCGGGTTTAGGCCTTTTGGTTCAATGTTTTGTTGTCTGGAAGAGTTAATATTTTCATTTTACTTTATTTTGACCTATACGAGTAAATGTAAATTGACCTGGAAATCAAACAGGGTTTATGCTAGCTGTTTGAAACTGCACACACACCCTCAATTATTTGTGGGTACACTGTGGTATGTTCCTTCTGAGTGTAGGCCTAAGCTGAAGCATACAAAATCAGCTTTATCTGAGAGCCCTTTAGGAGAAAGCAGGTAATATGCATGCACTGAAATTCCTCCCGTAATTATTTTGGCAGATTTGTTTGATACTGAGTAGGATTCATTATTTTGCTTTCCCACAAAGCTCTCCAAGTGTGGGACTTCTAGGATCAATAGTTCTCTAATCAGGTTAGGGTTAGTTTTAGGTTTGGGGTTAGGGCTAGTGTTAGAAGTAGTGTTAGGGTGAGAGTAAGTTTTGTACAAATTTTTTTATTACTTGGAAGGAGTCATCTTTTACCTAGCCTTAATAAGCTCCTCAGGTTTGGGCCTTCTCATATCAATGGTTCACTAACACAGACACTCTGTATTTTAAGGTTTCACTTCATTTTGACCTATATAGGTAAATGAAAATGGAGGTTGAAATCAAACCGGGTTGGTGCTAGCTGCTTGAAACTTCAAACACTGAATCAGTTCTCTGTGTGAACTCTCTGGTTTGTTCCTTGTGAAAGTAGCCCTACAATTAAGATTGCAAAAACAACTTTATCCGAGAGCACTTTAGCAGAAAACAGAGGAATATACATGAACTGAAATACCAACTCAATTATTTGGTCATATTTCTTTGATACTGCATAGGATTCATCTGATAGCTTATCCAACTAGGCTCTCCACGTTTGGAACTTCGAGGATCAACAGTTTTTACAGGTTAGGATTTGTAGTAAGGATAGTGTTAGGACTAGTGTTAGTTCTAGTATTAGGGTTAGAGTTAGTTTTGTTCAAAATTCTTTGATACTGGGCAGGATTCATTTTTCTGCTATTCTTATTATATTCCACATGTTTGGAACTCCTAGGTTCTATGGTTCACTTTAAGGAATAGTTTGTATTTTAAAGATTCAGTTCATTTTGTCCTATACAGGTAAATGGAAATGGAGCTGGAAATCAGAGCATTGGTGCTAGCTGCTTGAAACTTCACACTCAATCAGTTCTCTGTGAGCAATCTCTGGTTTGTTCTTGTGACAGTAGGCCTAAGCTGAAGCATGTAAATAAAACTTTATTCAAGAGTCCTTTAGAAGATAAAAAAAGAAATATGCATATAATGATATGCTCCATCAAATTTTTAGACAGAATTCTTTGATACTGTGCAGCATTCATCCCTTAGCTTGCAAAAATAGGCTTCCCAATTTTGGAAATTCTATGGTCAAAGTTTTCATTAAAAATTAAGGTTAGGGGAAGAGTTCGGATTACAGCTAGTGTTAGGATTAGGGTTAGTTTTATTCAAAATTTTTGATAGTTGGAAGGATTTATCTTTTAGCTAGATTTACTCTATTCCCCAGGTTTAGGCCTTCTCCATTCACTGGTTCGCAGTCAGCAACATTTTGCATTTCAAGATTTCATTTCATTTTGACCTATATGAGAAAGTTAATGGAGTTGAAAATCAAACAGGATTTGTGCTAGCTACTTGAAACTTCACACACTCCATCAGTTCTCTGTAGGGTCTATGGTATGTTCCTTGCAAAAGTAGGCATATGCTTAAGCATGCAAAAACAACTTAATCTTAGAGCCCTTTAAGAGAAATCAGGAAAATATGCATGTACTGAAATACCTCCCATACTTATTTGGTCATACTTGTTTGATATTGTGTAGGATTCATCACTTAGCTTGCCCTGCAAGGCTCCCCAATGGTGGGAATTCTAGGATCAATGGTTCTCTAATAAGGTTATGGTTAATGTTAGGTTTAGGGTTATGGCTAATTCTAGGGTTAGAGGTAATGATAGGGTGAGAGTTAGTTTTATTCAAATATCTATGATAAAGGGCAGGAGTCATCTTTTGTCTAGCCTTAGTATGCTCCCAAGGTATGTTCTTCTCAATTCAAAGGTTCACTATACTGAACACATTGTATTTTAAGGTTTCACTTCATTTTGACACCTATTGGTAAATGGAAAAGGAGGTGGAAATCAAACAGGCAGCCCTTCCCCTAAACCTAATCATAAAAAGAGCCCTAACCCTAGGCCTATGCCTAACACTAAGCCTAGACCTATTCCTAGCCCTAATTTAGCCCTAACCCTTACCCAAACTCTAGCCCCAAGACTAAATCAAACTCTTGCCATATCCATATTCCTAGTTCTAACACTTCCTTTATCCTAACCCAAACACTAGCCCTAATCTTAGCTCTAACACTAGCCATAGCCCTAACACTAGAATTAACCAAAACTTAAAATCTACTCCTAAGCCTAAACTCACCCTATCAGTAGCAATAACACAAATGCTAATCATAAAACTACCCTTAACGTTAGCTTTACACATAAAACAAAACAGAGCCATAAGACTAACCCTAATCCTTAAACTAAATCAAATTCTAATCCTATATCTAGCCCTAATCCTACCACTAATTTGAGTCCTATCCCTAACCATAAAACGAACTGTGACCGTGACTCGGACCCTAACAGTAACCCTAGTTAAAAATATCACCCTAAACACAAACCTAATCCTAAAACTAGATTCAGTCATAAATGTAACCCTAAACTAGCCCTAATTGTAACCTTAGTTCTTACATTACTGTATCCCTAA
Organism: Marmota flaviventris; assembly: GCF_047511675.1. NCBI lineage: Eukaryota > Metazoa > Chordata > Mammalia > Rodentia > Sciuridae > Marmota > Marmota flaviventris. Next base: position 198,015 of record NW_027287825.1, on the reverse strand, counting down.
GAAGTACTCTTAATGTAACCCAAAACATAGCCCTAATCTGAGACCCAACCCTCGCTATAACACTAAGTCATACCCTAAACCTAGCCCTAACCCTTACCCTAAACCTAACCCTAACTTTAATCCTTGCACTAAAACTAAAGCTAATCCTACCCCTAGCCCTAACTCTAAACATAAACCTACCCCTAACCCTTGCTCTAACCCTATCCATTACCCAAAACCTAACACTAATCCACAACCTGACCCTAGCACTATTATTAAACCTAATCTATCCATTATCCTAAACCTAACCTGAACCCTAACTCTAAAAATATCATTACCCTTAACCTTAATGTTAACTCAAGCCCTAATACTAACACTAAACCTAACCCTAACCATAACCCTAATCCTGACACTAACCCTAATCCTAACAATAACCCTAAAAGTAAAACTAAACCTATCAAGAATGCTAACCCTACCAAAAACACTAAACCTAAATCTAATGCTAACACTAACACTAACCCAATCACCAACCCTAAACCTAACAATAATTTTAAACATAACACTAACCCTAATAATAACACTAACTGTAACCATAACCATAATCCTAACCCTAACAATAACCTCCCGCAAAAAACTTTAACCCTAACCCTAACACAAAGACTAATGCTAAACCTAACAATAACCCTAAAACCTAAACCTAATGCTAACCCTAACACTAACCGTAACTCGAACACAACCCTAACATTAACCCTAAACCTAAACCAAATCTAACACAAACCCTAACCATAACCCAAACCCTAAAACTAACCCTAACCCTAACCATAAACCTAAAGTTAATCCTTACCATTTTCCCAACCCTAACAATAACCACAACCCTGACACAAACCCTAATACTAAACATAACAGTAAATCTAACCCTAACCCTAACCTTAAACCTAATATCAACACTCATCCAATCCCTAACACAAGAACTAATCCTAACCCTAAACCTAATACTAAATGTAAACATATCCCTAAACCTAACTGTAAATTTAACCGAAAACCTAAACCTAACCTAATCTTAAGCCAAACAGAAAAACTAACCCTAAACTAAACATAACTGTAACACATATCTTAACCCTCCCTCTAACACTAACCTTAACCCTAACTCTAACCCTAACATAACCCTAACTCAAACACAAATCCTATCTAAAACTATAACCCTTACCCTAAGCTAACCGTAATGCTAACACTTACCTAACCCTAACCCTAATCCTAAACGTAACACTAACCCTAAAACTAACCATAAAGGTAACCCTAACACAAACAACAAACCTAACCATAACACTATGCCTAACCCTCACCGAAAGACTATCCCTAAAACTAGCATTAACCCTAAAACTAACCCTATTCCTAATCCTAACAGAAATTCTAATCCTAACCCTAATTTTAACCCTAATACTTACCCTAGTCCTACACCTAACAATAACCCTAACCCAAACCCTAAACCTAACTCTAATTTTAACCCTAACACTATCACTAAGCTTAAACCAAAGTATTACCCTACACAAACACTAACGCTAACCCGAAACCTAACCCTAACACTAAAATAACCCTAAACCTAACCAAACCCTAAACTTAAACCTAATAATAACCCTAAGCCTAAAACTAACACAAACCCTAACCCTAAACTTAACACTAACCTTACGCTAATCCTAACACTAACACTTATCTTAACCCTAACCAAAACCCTAACCTACTCTAATCTAACCCTAACCCTAAAGCTAACCATAACCCTAAACATAAACCTAACCATAACCCTAAAACAAACCCTAACCCTATCCGTACAACTAACCCTAACCCTAACACTAATTTTACACTAACACTAATTCTAAACCTAACCCTAAACCTAACCCTAAACCTTAAACTAACTCCAACCCTAAACCTAATCCTAACACTAAATTTAACCCTAACCCTAAATCTAAACCTAACCTCAACCCTCACCATAACACAAACCCTAAATCTAACCATAACCCTAACCTTAACCTAACCTTAATCCTAATCCTAACCTAAAATTAACCCTAACCCTAAACCTAACCCTATCACTAACCCTAAACCTAACACTAACACTAATGTTTATCCTAACCCTTAGACTAATTCTAACCCAACTCTATTACATACCCTAACCATAACCCGAACACCAACCCTAACACTAACCTTAACCCTAACCCCAACCCTAAGCTTATCATTAACCGTAACCCTAACACTATACCTTACACTAACCTGAACCCTGACCCTAACTCAAACACGAACTCTAATCCTAAATCTAACATTAATTATAACACTAACCCTAACACTAAACTAAACTCTTACCCTAACCCTAATTCTAAAAGTAATCCTAAGGTTAACCATAAATTCAACCCAAAACCTAACAATAACCCTCATCCTAACCCTAACCCTAAACCAAACACTAACCTTAACCCTAACACTAACACTAAATCCAAAACTAGGTATAAACCTAACACAAAAACTAATGCTAAACCTAACCCAAAACCTAACACTACCTCTCACCCTAATCCTAAACTTAAATGCAACATTAACCCTAATCCTAAAATGAACCATAACCATTACCCTAATCCCAAACTAACCATAACCCTAACCTTAACCCTAACACTAATCCTATCCCTAACACTAACCCTAATCCCTAAGCTAACCCTAATCTTAACCCTAAGCCTAACCTAACCCTAACTCTAAAACTGAATCTAACACTAACCCTAATTTTACCCTTAACCCTTAAACTAACACTAAACCTAAACCTAACTCTATCTCTAACACTAATCCTAACCGTAACGCAAACCCTTACCCTAACACAAAACCTGACGATAACCATAACTCTAACAAAAACCTTAGCCCTAACACTAATCCTTACCTAAATCTAATCATAAACCTAACCCTAACACTAAACCTAACACTAAACCTAAAACTAACTGTAACACTAGCATTAACCCCAGACCTAACCCCATAACTTACACTAAGTATAATCATAACCCTATACCTAACACTAACCGCAATACTAACTCTAAGCCTAATTTTAACACTAACTCTAATCCTAGTCCTACTCACAACCCTAACCGTAAATCTAACCCTAACACAAACCATTTCCCGAATCATAACACTAACCCTTACACTAATCCTAAACCTACACATAACTCTAAAATGAACCCAAACCCTAAACCTAATTCTAACACTAAACCTTACACTAAAACTAAACCTAATTTTACACTAACCCCAACTTTAACAATAATCCTAACCTTATCCACAACCCTAACACTAATGATAACCCTACACATAACTCTAAAATTAACCCTAATCCTAACCCTAATTCTAACCCTAACCATACACTAACACTAACCCTAATTTTACACTAAACCCAATCGTAATACAAACCCTAACCATAACATAACCCTAACACTAATCCTAACCCTAAACCTATTTTAACCTTAAGAGTATCCCTAACCCTAAGCCTAACCCTAACTCTAACCTTAACCATAAATCTAATTCTAACCATAACACGATCCCTAACTGTAAACTTAGCACTAACCAAAACCCTAATCCAAACCGTAACACTAACCCTAACAGTACCCCTAAACCTAACCTTAACCCTTAATTAACCCTAAATATAACCCTAACCCAAATCCTAACACTAACACTAACTCTAACACTAATCCTAAACCTAACTATAACCATAACCCTAACACAAATCCTAACCTTACTCCTAACTCTAACCCTAAATCTAACCCTAACCCTAACCCTAACACTAACACTTAACTCAACCCTAACCTTAACCCTAACACTAAACCTAATTTAATCCTAACCCTTACCTAACCCTAAATCTAAACCTAACCATAACAGTAACCATTAAATCTAAGCCTAACACTGACCCTAAACCTAAACCAAATACAAACGCTTACACTATTTCTAACCCTATCAGAAACCGTAACTCTAAAACTAACAATAACCCTACCCGTAACCCTAAAACTAACTCTAAAGCTAACACTAAACCTAACTCTAAGCCTAATCCTAACTGTAACAATAACCCTAACATTAAACTTAACCCAAAACCTATCCATAACACTAACCCTAACACGAACCCTAACCCTAACCCTAACCATAACCCTAATCCTAATACTAATACTAAAACTATCCCTAACCCTAATCAAAAACCTATCCTCAACCCTAACACTACACCTAACCCAAATCCCAACCGTAACCTAAACCTAACACTAAAGCAACCTCTAAACCTAACCCTAACCCTTACCCTAATACTAACCCTAAATCTAACCATAGCCCTAACAATAAACCTAAAACTAACCATAAACAGAACCCTAACAATAAACCTAACACTAAACCTAACACTTGCCCTAACCCTAACCGTAAACCTATCCATAAACCTAACCCTAACCATAGCATTAAACCTAAGCCTTATCCTCATAACCCTTAACCTAACCGAACACTAATCCTAACCATAGCCCAAATACTAATCCTAAACCTATCTCTAACATGAACAGTGACACTAACCCTAACCCTAACCATAACACTAATCCTAACCCGAACCCTAACCATATCACTAAGACTAACCCAACCCTAATACTAACATTAACCCTAACCATAACCCTAACACTTAACATAATAATAAACCTAACCCTAATCCGCAAACTAACCCTAACCCTAAACCAAAAACTAACCCTAACCCAAACATTAACCCTAACGCTAACCCTATCACTAACACTAACCCTAACTCTAAACATTACCCTAACACTAAATATAAAATGAACCCTAACCCTAACACTAACCCTAACCCTAGCCCTGATATTAACCCTAAACATTCCCCTAACCTTAACACTATTCCTAACCCTAACAGTAACTTGAAACTTAAAGATAACCTAACACTAACCATAACATAATCCCTGACCCTAAAACAAATACTAACCCTTACCCTGACTCTAACCCTAACCCTAAGGATAATCTTAAACCTAACTCTAAGCCTAATATTAACCATAATCCTAACACTAACACTAAATTTAACCCTAACCCTAACACAAAACCTAATCTAAACCATAACCCTGTCCCTAATGTAACACTAACCCTAACCCTAACCCTAACACAAAACCTCACCCTAACTCTTACTTTAAAGCTAACCCTAACCCTAAACATAACCTTAAGACTAACCCTAACCCTAAACCTAACCCTATTTCTAACTCTAACACAAACCCTAACACTAATCTCAAACCAAACCCCAATCCTAACTGTAAACCTAATGATTACAGTACCCTAATTCTAACATAAATTCTAACCCTAACACTTACACTAAATCTCACCCTAACTCTAACATTAACTCTTACCGAAACACTAACCGCAACCCTAACCTTAACACTAAAACAAACACTAAATTTAACCCCAAAACTTACCTAATCTTATCCCTAAACCTAAACATAACAATAACCCTAACCATAACCCTCACACTAACCCTAACCCCAATCATAACCCACTCACTAACCCTAACAGTAACACTAACCCGAAACCTAAACCTAACCCTAAACCTAACATTGACCCTAAACTTAACGAAAACCCTTAACATAAAACTAACCCTATCACTGCGGGTAACCATAAAACTAACCCTAGACCTAACCCTAAACTTGAACCTGAACCCTAATATTAACACTAACACTAAACTTAAACCTACCCTTAACTGCAAAAGTAGCCATAAACATAACCCAAACCCTAAACCTAACACTAACCCTAACCCTAACAATAACCCTAATTTTAACCTGAACCCTAAGACTAAAACTAACCCTAACCATAACACTAACCCTAACCGTTACAGTAATCCTAACCTTAACCCTAAAACTAACCCTAAACCAAACCCTACACCAAACACTAACCCTAACCCTAACCATAAACCTAACTGTAATCATAACCATTATCCTAACACTAAAATTAACACTAACTCTAACACAAACTCTAACCCTAAATCTAACACTAACCCTAACCCTAAACCTAAACTAACCCAGACCCCAAACCTAACCCTAAACTTCACTGTAACCCTAACCCTAAAACTAACCCTAACCATAACCTTAACCCAAACACAAACCTAAACCCTAACCAAACACTAATCCTAACCCTAACCATAACTCTTACTTTAAGCCTAACCCTAAAGCAAACCCTAACACTAAACCTACACTAACCCTAACCCTAATCCTAACTCTAACCCTAACCATAATTCTAACACTAAAACTAACCCCAAACCTCACCCTAAATGTAACCCTAACATAAAATACCTTAAACTAACCATAAACCTTACTCTAACCCTAACCTAAACACTAACTTTGAACCTAAGTCTAAACCTATCCCAAACATAACCCTAATCTAGCAGTAATTATAAACATAATACTAACCAAACACTAACCCCAATACTAAACCTAAATTTATTACTAACTAATAATTAAAACTAACCCTAAACCTTTCCAAAAACCAACACTAATCCTAACTCTAACCCTAACATTAAACCTAACTCTAACCCTAGCACTAACGTAACCTTAACCCTAACACAAAATATAATTTAACCCATAACCCTAATCCTAACTCTTACCTAACCCTAACCGTTGCCTAACCCTAACCCTAAACCTAAATCCAAACCTAACACTAACCCTAACACTAACCATAACCCAAATCTTAACATTAAAATTTACCCCTACCCTCACCCTATGATGAACCCTAAACCTGAACCTAACCTTAAACCTAACACTAACCTAAACACTAACCCTAACAGTAACCCTAAACCTAAGACAAACTCTAATTATAACTGTAACCCTAATCCAAATCTTACCCTAAGCCTAACCCTTATTTTAAACCTAACCCTAACCCTAACAATAACCCTAATGCTAACCCTAAATGTAAGACTAAACTTAAATTTAACCCTAAACCTAATCTTAACTGTAACCCTAACCCTAAACCTAACCTTTACCTAAATATAATGCTGAACCTACCCATAACCCTAAGAATAAAACTAATCCTGAACCTAAATCAAAACCTACTCTAACCCTCACCCTAACCCTAACCCTAAACTTAACACTACACTAACTCAACCCTAACTCTATCCCTAAACATAAATATAACCCTAACCCAAATACTAATGCTAACCTTTACCCTAACCCTTACATTAACACTAACCCTAACGGTAAATCTAAACCTAAACCTAATCTCACCTAAGCCTTACCCTAACACGAACCCTAACCCTAACCCTAACCCTAACCCTAACCTAACCGTAACCATGACACTGACACTAAAACAAACCAAATCCTAACCCTAACATTTACACTAAAACTAACCCTAACCTTAACAATAACACTAACCTAAAACTAACACTAACACTAACCCTAACTCTAACCCTCAACCTAAACCTAAAGCTAACACTAACCCTAACCCTAAACTTAACACGAACCCTAAACCAAACCATAGCCCGAACCTAATCCTAAAACTAAACCTCACCATAACACTAACTCTAACCCTAACTCTAACAAAAAACTTAAACAAATGCTAACATTAACATAACCCTTAACGTAACCCTAACACCAACACTAACTCTAAACCTAAAGCTAACCCTAACACTAAACCTAAACCTCACCCTAACCCTAACACTAAACCTATCACTAACACTAAAATTAATCCTAACACTAACCCTAAACCTAACTCTAACCCTTACCCAAACACTAGTCCTAACCCTAACCCTAACCCTAACATAACACTAACCCTAACCCTAACACTAACACTAACCCTAAACCTAAACCTATCACTAACACTAACTCTAAATGTAACAATAACCCTAATCATAAAACTTACCCTAAACCTCACCATAACACAAACACTAACCCTAACACAAATCTAACACTAACCCAATCCTTACACTAATCCTAAAATTAACCCTAACTCTAACCCTCACTTAACCTTTACCATAACCCTCAACCTAAGAAAATCCTAAGCCTAATACTAAAGTAACACTAACACTAAACCAAACTTTATCCCTAACACTAACCCAAACTCTAACCACAACCCTAACACTAACCATACCCTAACCCTATCCCTAATTTTAACACTAACTCTAACCATATAACTAACCATAAGTCTAAACCTAAAACTATACCAAACCCTAACACTAACCCTAAACCTCAATTTAACCCAAACACTAATACTAAACCTAACACTAATCCTTACTCTAAAACTAACCTTAATCCTAACACTAACTCTAACCCTAACCCTTAGCCTAAGCCTAAAACTAACCCTAAACCTAACACTAAACCTAAGCCTTACCCTAAATGAAACCCTGTCACTAAAAATAACCCTAACCCTTACCTAAAGTTAACCCTAACCCTAAACCTAACACTAACAAAACCCTAACTATAACCCTAACACAAACCTAAAACTAACACTAAACCTAAGCCTTACCCTAAATGAAACCCTGTCACTAACAATAACCCTAACCCTTACCTAAAGTTAACCCTAACCCTAAACCTAACACTAACAAAACCCTAACTATAACCCTAACACTAACCTAAAACTAACAATAAACCTAACCCTAACTCTAACCCTCACAGTAAAGTTAATAATAATCCTAACCCTAACCCAAACACGAACCCTAACCCTACCCCTAACCCGAACCTAACTCTAACACTAAACCTTATTGTATCACTAACCATAACAGTACTCCTCGCTATAAACATTGCCATAATACTAACCCTAGACATAGCCCTAATCAGAAAACTAGTTCTTTCATTAGCTAACACAAATCCTAGCCCTGATCCGAGCCCCGACTCTAACCATATCCCTAACCATATCTCTAACCCTATGCCTTACCCTAAGCAAAAACCTCTCTCTAAAGCTACTCTAGTGCTAAACTTAATCCTTAGCCTACCCTAAACCCTAACTCTATTACTAGTCCTAAACCTAGCCCTCATTCTAGCTTTAACCCTAATCCTAACCCTGACCCTTATAATGACCCTAAAACTAACCCTAGATCTAATCCTGACCCTAACCTTAAACTGAATCCTAACACTACCTCTATCAGTAAACCTATACCTACACCTAACAGTAACACTAGCACTAGACCAAACCTAATCTGAAATATAGTCATAAATCTAGGCTTAGCCCTAAACAAACACCTAACACTAGCCCTAACAATAATCCTTAATATAATGTAAAGGTTAAATCTATCACTAGACCAAATGTTAATCCTAATTGTGGCCTTAAACATAATACTAATCCTAACCCAAAAATGACCGGTAACCTAATAGAAACCCTAGCTCTAAACCTTAACCTAAACCAAACCCTAACCCTAACACTAGACATATTCATAAACCTGACCCTAACATTACCCATAACTATATCCCTAACTCTTACATTACGCATAGCCCCAATGTTAGCCCTAAACATCACACAAAACCTAACCCTTATCCTAGCCCTAAACCTAGCCCTAATCATTACCCTAACCATAACCTTAGACCTAACCCTAATCCTAACCCTCGCCCTAGCCCTAATCCTAGTTCAAATTCTAATCCTTACTCTAAATATAACCCTAAACCTAAACTTAACCCTAGCCCTGACTCAAACCCTAACCCGTGCCCTATCCCTAACTCTAGCTCAAATGCCTACAGTTACCCTAAACCTAATCCTAACTGTAACACTAGCTCTAACCTTAGCTCTAACCCTATTCATAACCATAAAAATAACCCTAACCAAAATGCTATCCCAAGGCGTAACAATAACCCTATCACTAACACTAGCCCTATCCATTACTCTAAACATAACCAGAACCATAAACCTAATCCTACCCATTACCCTAACTGGAACCCTAACCCTAAAGCTAATTCAATACTTAACCCTAAAACTTAACCTAAACCAAACCCTACCCAGACCCTGACCCTAAAATTACACCTAGCTCTAACCCTGACCCCTATCATAAACTTAACCCTTATACTAGACATAGCTATAACCTAACACTAAAACTAATACTAAATATAAACCTAGACCATACATTAGCCCTAGCCCAATCCTAGCCATAACCCTAACACAAACCCTCAGCTTAACCCTAAACCTAGCCTGAATTCTAACCCAAATCCTAACCTTAATCCTAACCCTAAATGTAATCCTCAACATAGACCTAAAGCTAGCTATAACCCTATTCCTTCCAATAAACCTAATGCTAGTCATAACACTAACAATAAACCTAACCCTAGGTCTAAGCCTAACACTAACCATAGCTCTGATCCTAGCCCTAATTTAGCCCTAACCCTAAACCTACCGCTAACATTAGCCCAAAGATTAACTCGAACTCTCGCCCTAGCCCTATTTCTAATTCTAACTCTATCTATTACCTTAACCCTAACCTTAGCCTTAACCCTAGCCATACCCCTAAACCTAGATCTAACCATAATAATAAATCAAAGCCTAGTCTTCACCCTACCACTAGCCCTAACACTGTCACTAATCATAAAACTAGTCCTAAACCTAGGCCTAGTTCTAAAACCAAACTGAGCCATAGCCTTATCCCTAACCATAGCCTAACTTTAACCATAGATGTGACATTAGCCCTATCCATAGATCTAATCCTAGTTCTAAGCCTAGACTTAATCCTAACCCTAATTTTAACCCTAGCCCTAACCTTAATTTTACTTCTTGTCCTAGCACTAAACATAGTTGTAACATCATACCTTATCCTAACCCTAATGCTAAAAATAACCCTAGCCCTAAACCTACGCCTAAATATAACACTAACCCTAGCACTATTTCTAGTCTTAATTTAGCCCTAACAGTAAACCTAACCCTATTCCTATCCCTAAAACTAACTCTAACTCTCGCTCTAAATATCCCTAGTTCTTAACCTATTCCTTACAGTAACCCAAACCCTAGCCCTATCCTTAGTCATCACCCTTGCCTTAGCACTAATTCTAGATGGAAACCTATCTCTAAAACTAACCCTATTCCTTACTGTAACCAAACCCAAGCCCTAACGCTAGTCAAAATTCTTACCCTAGCACTAACCTATCTCTAAATCTAAACCTAACCAGAGGCTTCAGCCTAACCATGAAATTACCTCTAAATCTTAATGCTATTCCTAAAATTAGCCCTAACCCTAGCCTTAGCCCCAGAACAAAACTGAGCCATACCCCTAACACTTACACTTATCCAAGACAAAACCTAACCCTACAATAGCCCTAATCCTAACCCTAATTTGAAACCTAACCCTAATCCTAAATCTAACCATGACCCTGACTCATATCCAAACACTAAAAATAGCTCTAAACCTAACCCTAACATTAGGTGTAGCCCTAAACTTAACCCTAAAACTAATCCTAATTGTAACCCTATTTCTTACAATAGTCCTAACTCTAATACAAAACTACCCTAACCCAAGCCCTAAGTTGAGCTTTAACCCTAAACCTAACTCTAACACTAGTCCTAACCTTAGCTCTAACCCTATCGTTTACCCTAAGCCAAACCCTCACCCTAGTGCTAACCGTATTCTTAGTGCTAATTCTTAGCTTAACCAAAACCTAACTCTATATCTAGCCCTAGCCCTAGCCTTCATTCTAGATCTAACCATAATCCAAACCCTAACCCTATCCCTGACCATTATTCTGACCCTAACACTAATCTTAGGTATAAATCTAAACATAACCCTAAACTGAACCCAAACACTAGCCCTACTGGTAACCTTATACCTAAACCTAACCCTAACACTAGCCCTAGACCTAAACTGAATCCTAAATCTAGCTTCATCAATAGCTCTAGACCTAACGACAAACTAGACCTAGCCTTAACAATAACCCTTAACCTAACACAAACTCTAACCGTGCCTCTAGACCTCACCATATTCTTAATTCTGGATTTAACCCTAATCATTACCCTACGTGAACACTGTCCCTGACACTAACACTAACCCTAGCTTTAAATTTCACCCTAACCCTAAAACTAAACTTAAAATTACACCTAGCCCTAACATTAACCATAAAACTAGTCATAATCATTATACCAGTTCTTACATTAGCCATAGTACTAATCTATCACAAAACCTACTCCTACTTCAAGCTCTACCTTAGCTTTAACCCTAATGCTAACCCTAACCTAACTATAAAATTAGACCTAAGTATACCCTCAGCCTAACCCTAGACCTAATCCTAACCAAAACCCTAGCCCTAACCCTAGCTCTAACCCTATTCATTACCCTAAGAAAACTATAATTCTTATGCTAACCCTAGGCAGAACCCTAATCCTAGAACTAGCCTTAATCCTATCTATTAACCTAAACCTCACCTGAACCCTAAACTTAACTGTGGAATTACACGATGCCTAAACATAACCTAATTTGAGCCCTAAACCTAAACCTTAGCCTAACCCCAACCCTAAACTTCACCCTGACTCTAATAATACCCATAGCTCTAAACCTGACCCTAACAAGAAACCTAAACTTTACAATAGACCGAGCCATAAAACTAACCCTAAAACTATCCCTAACCATACCCTAGAACTGATATTAGCCCTGGATCTAAACTAGCCCTAACCCTAATACAAAACTTAGCCCACATTCTAGCAAGGAACCTCACCTTAATCATAACCCTAATCCTAACGTTAACATTAATCTTAACCCTAATTCTCACCCTAGTCCTAGAACTAGCTATATTCCCATCTCTTACCCTAAACCTAACACTAATCCTAGCCCTAAGCCTAGGCATAACCCTAACACTAACCCTAGCCGTAATCCAAGTCCTAATTTAGCCTTATCCCTAACCCTAACCCTAGAACTAAGACTAACTCTAACTCTCACCCTAGCCCTATACCTAGTTCTAACCCTATCACTTACCATCACCATATATCTAGCCCTAAACGTAGCCTTACCCTAGCTCTATACTTAGCCATATCACAAAAACTAGATCTAAACCTAACTCTAAATTTAACCGTAACCCTAAAACTAAACCTAACCATAACTATATGCTTATCCCTAATCTTTAACCTAAGCCTAAATCTCACACTTACACTAGCCCTAACCATAAGACCAATCATAAAACTAGCCCTAACCCTACCCCTAGCCCTAAAACGAAACCAAGCCATAGCCCTAATGTTAACCCTTAACCTAAACCAAATTATAACAGTACTCCTATCCCTAATTATAGTCTAATCCTAACCCGAAAAATAACCCTAAACCTGACTCTGACCATAACACTAAAAATGGCTCTAAACATAATCATCACCATAAACCCTAACCTTAACACTAGACCTAGACCTAACTCTAAACTTATAATTAGCTGTAATCATTAACCTACTTCATACATTAGTGGTAGCCTCTACCCTAGCCCTAACCCAACCCAAAACCTAGCCTTAATCTTAGTCCTAAATCTAAATTTAATTCTAAACTTAAACCGAACCCTAACCCAAACTCTAGCCTAATCCAATACATTACCCTAGCCATAAACTTAGGGCTAAATCTATCCATTACCCTAACGATAACACTAAACCTTCTGATAAACCTAGGCCTAACCCTAACCCTACATGTTACACTAAACCAAACTTAAACTCTAAACTGAACCTTGTCATTACCCTAAACCTAAATCTAACATTAATTCAAGCCCTGCACTTAAATACTAACTTATCCCAAACCCTAATCCTGACCCTGATTCTAAAAATAACCCTAGATTTAAACCTGACCCTAACCAAAAATCTAACGTTACACTGGACCAAGCCATAAGCCTAACACTAAATCTAACCCTAACACTTAATCTAACCCTAGTCCTAACCCTAAACTGTAACCCTAGACCTGACCTTAGCCATAGCCCTAATACTAACCCTAACCCTAAAATAAATCCTAGTCCTCATCATAGCCCAAAACTTACCCTTAATCATAACCCTAACCCTAACCCTACCTCTAACCCTAATACTAAACCTTGCCCTTTCCCTAAGCCTAGCTATAACCACATCCCTTACCCTAAATTAAAACCTAACTCTAACCATAACCCTAGTGGTAACCCTTGCCTTATCCTTAGCCCTAGCACTAACCCTAGATCAAAATCCAATGCTAAATCTAACCCTAACTCGATGCCTAAGCCTAATCCTAAATCTAGCCCTAATGCTAGCGCTAACAACCCTAGCCACAATTTAGCCCTATCCCTAAACCTAACCCTAACCATAGCACTAACACTGACTCTCTCATAATAGCCCTATCACTCATCCTAACCCTATCCCTTACCGTAACCCTAACCCTAGCCCTAATCCTAATGCTAACCCTTTCTCTATCCTTATCCGTAGCACTAACTTTAGGCAAATCGTAACTCTAAAACTATCCCTAACCCGAAGCCTAAGCCTAAACCTAACACTAGGCCAAACCATAACACTAATCCTAAAATATGCCGTAATGCTAGCCCTACCCTAAAACAAAACTGAGCCATAGCTCTAACAATAAATATTAACCTAAACCAAACCCTAAACTTACACCTAGACCTAAAACAAGACTTATTTGAGTTGGAAGCCAAACCCTAAAACTAACCCTGAACCTGACACTGACCCTAACATTTCTAGCTCTAAACATCACCCTAAAAGTAAACCTAACCCTAACACTAAACCCAGAACTAAAACCCTAAAACTAGCCCTAATTTAAACCTAGTACTTACATTAGCTGTAACCCTAACCCTAGCCCTACCGTAACCCCAAACCTAGCCCTAATCAGAGCCCTAACCCCAGCTTTAAAATTAACCTCACCCTAATACTAGCCCTAATTTTAACCATAAATTTAGCCTTAAACTGATCTCTAACTCTATCCATTAGTATAACCATAACCCAAACCATAATGATAACCCTAAGCATAATCCTAACCCTATCCTTAATCCAAACACTTACATTACCCTAAACCCAACCTGAATCCTAAATCTAACCCTATCATTACCCTAACTTTAATCCTAAAACTAATTCAAGCCCTAAATTGAAACCTTAACCTATCTCAAATCCTAACCCAGACCTTGACCCTAATAGTACCCCTAGATATAAACTTGACCATAACCCAACACCTAACCCTTAGCCTAGACTTAGCCATAAAGCTAACCCTAAAACTATCTTTAACCATAATTCTGGACTTGAAATTAGCCTAGCCCTAATCCCAGACCTAAATGTAAAAACAGACCTAGCTCTCATTCTTGTCTTAAACCTAGCCTTAATCATAATCCTATCTCTAGCCCTACACCTAACCCTAATTCTAATGCTCATGCTACCTCTAAACCTAGCTATAATCTTATCCCTTACTTTAAATTTAAACCTAACCCTAACCTTAACCCTAGGCTTATGCTAAACACAAAACCTAGCCCTAATCCTAGCCCTAATTTAGCTCTTTCTCTAACCCTATTTTAACCCTAGGCCTAAGACAAATTCTAAATCTTTCCCTAGCCCTAGCCCTAGTTCTATCCCTATCTGCTACCATAAACATAACACTAGCCCTAACACTTGCCCTAAAGTTAGTCCCAGTCCTAACAATAACTCTAAATCTAACCTTAAACCTAAGCCTAAGCCTAACATTAACATTAGCCATAACCCTAATGATAATTGTAAAACTAGCCCTAACCCAATCCTAGCAGAAAACAAAACCAAGTAATAGCCCTAATCCTAAACCTTAACTTAAACCAAACACTAACACTACACTTAGACCTAAGCCTAGTCCTAATTCGAGTCTTAAGCCTCACCTTAAAACTAACCCTGACCCCGACTCATATCCTAACACTCACCTTAGATTTAAACACTGCCCTAAACTCAAACCGAACAGTAACTTTAACAATAGCCCTAATTTGAGTCTTAAGGCTAACCCTAAAACTAACCCTGACCCTGACTCCTATCCTAACAAGAATCATAGCTATAAATATCACCTTAACATTAAACCTAACACTAGAACTCAAACTACCCCTAACCCTAACCCTAAAACTAACCCTAATGGTAACCCTAGTTCTTACATTAGCTGTTTCTCTAATCCTAGTCCCAACCCTAACACAAAAACTAGCTCTAAACCGAGCCCTAAACCTAGCTTTAACTCTAACTCTAACCCTAACCATAGCCCTAACCCTAGATCTAAATCAATCCCTTATCCTAAGTGAAAACCTAGACCTAAGTGTAACCCTAGCCCTATCCCTAGTCTTTAGACTAAACGAAACCCTAATCCTATGAATAGTCCTAACCTAGCCTTTGTTTTAGCTCTAACACTATCCCAAACCCTAACCCTAACCATGGTCTTATTCTGACCCTAACACTAAAACTAGTTCAAACCCTATCCCTAACCATAACCCAAAATTTACCATAATCTTATCCCTAGACCTAATTCTGAACCTAACTCTCATCCTAGCCCTAACTATAACTCAGAACCTAATCCTTATGCTAAACATAACCCTAAATCTAATCCTAGTATTAACCCTAACACAAGACCTAATTTTAACCAAAACCCTAGCCCTATCCTTAACTCTAACTGTATCTATTACTCTAAACATAACACTTACCCATAAGGCTAACCCTAGGCTTAACCCTAACCCTATCATTTTCCACAAACCTATCAATTACCCTAACCTACCCTGAACCCTAATCCTAATCCAATTATTACACTAACCCTAACCCAAATGCAAATTTGAGCCTAAACCTCAAAACTAAACCAAACCATAACACTAACGTGACCCAAATAATTCCCCTAGCTATAAACTGACTCTTACCCTACTTAAACCTTACCCTACACCTAGCCATAAACCTAACCCTAAAACTATTCCTAAACTTAACCGCAGATGTGATATTAACCCTAGCCATAATCCTAGCCCTAAACCTAACACAAACCCTAGCCCTTATGCTAGCCCTTAACATAGCCTTAAATTTATTCCTAAACCAACACTAGGCCTAAACCTAACACTAACTCTAGCCCTAATCTTAGCTCTAATTTAGCCCTATACCTAACCCTAACACTAACCCTAGCCCAAAGACTAACTCTAACTCTCACCCTAACCCTAACCCTAGTTCCAACCCTATCCATTACTAGAACCCTAATCCTAGCCATAACCCTTGGTCTAACCCTAGCCCTATTCATGGCTCTGGCCATAACCCTAGATCTAACACTAACTCTAAATCTAACCCTAAACCTTACCCTAAACCTAAACCTAACACTAGCCCTAACGCTAATGCTAATCCTAAAACTAGCCCTAACACTAGCCCTAGCCCTAAAACAAAACTGAGTCATAGATGTAACCCTAACCTTTAACCTAAACCAAACCTTAACCCTACACCTAGCCCTAAACATATCCTAATTCTAATCCTAACCCTGAACAAAAATCTAACCCTGACCCTGACTCTTACCCTAACAATAACCTTGGCTTTAAACATCATCATCACCGTAAACCTCAACCTAACACAAGACGTACCCCTAACCCTGACCCTATAACTAGCGCTATTCATAACCCTACTTCATACATTAGCCATAGAGTTAACCCTAGCCCTAACCTGACCAAAAACATAGCTTTAAGCCGAGTAGAAAACCTAGCTTTAACTATAAACTTAAACCTAACCCTAGCCGAAAACTAGCCCTAAATCTATACATAAGCCTAGCCCTAACCTTAGGTATAAACTATCCATTACCCTAACAATAACCCTAACTCTTAATATAACCTTAGTCCTAACCCTAACTTTATCCATTACACTAAACCAAACCTAAACCCTAAATCTAAACCTGGCATTTCCCTAAACCTAAACGTTAAACTAACCCAAACCCTAACACTGACCCTGACCTTAAAAATAACACTAGATATTAAACTGAATGTTACCCTAAACCTAATTCTCACATTGGACCAAGCCATAATCCTAACACTAAATCTAGCCCTAACTATAACCCTAGACTGGCATAAGCCCTAGCCCTAATACTATCCCTAACACTAACACAAACCCTAAACCTCATCCTAGCCATAAACCTAGCCTTAATCATAACCCTAACCTTAACTCTAGCCCTAACCTTAAGACTAACCCTTGCTGTAGCCCTAAACCTAGCTAAAAGCACATCCCTTAACCTAAATGTAACCCTAACTCTAACCCTAACCCTTTTCATCTCAATTGCCCTATCCTTAGCCCTAGCTTTAGCACTAGATGGAAACCTACCTTTAAAACTAACCCTAACTCGATGCCTAAGGCTAAAACTAGCCCTAACCCTGATGCTAATTATAAAACTATCTCTAACCCTAGCCCTAACACTAATTATAGTAATTTAGCCCTATCCCTAACTGTAATCATAATCCTAGCCCTAAGAATAACTCTAAGTCTCACACTAGCACTATCACTGATTCTAATCCTATCTATTCCCATAAACTTAACCATATTCCAAATTCTAGTCCTAACCTTTGCCTTATCCTTAGCCCTACCACTAACCTTAGATAAAAATCTAACTCTAAATTTAACCCTAAACTGAAGGCTAATCCTTATTCTAAAAGCCCTAACACTAAAACTAATCCTAAAAATTTCACTAACCCTAACCCTAGACCTAAAACCAAACCCAGCCAAAGCTCTAACCATAACTGTTAACCTAAACCAAGCCCTAACCATACACCTAGCCCTAATCCGAGACCTAATTCGAGTTTTAAGCCAAACCATAAAATTAATCCTAACCCTTACTCTAACCATAACACTAACCCGAGGTCTAAAAATCACTCTAAACCTAAACCTAAACCTAACAGTAAACCTAGCCGTAAAACGCTAAAATTAGCCATAATCATAACCCTAGTACTTACATTATCTGTAAACCTAACCCTAGCACTAACTTAACCCAAAACTTAGCCCTAATAATAACCATAACACTTGCCCTAAACTGATATTTAACTCTATTCATTACCATAACAATAACTCTAACCCTAATGTTAATTCAAGCCCTAACTTTAAACCTTAACCTATCCCAGACCCTAACCCAGAACTTGACCCTAATAATACCCATACCTCTAAACCTGACACTGACCATAAACCTAACCTTTACACTAGATGTACCCATAATCCTAATCCTAAAACTAACTTTAACCATAATTCTGGACCTTAAATTAGCCCTAGCACTAATTCTAGCCCCAAACGGCTTAAGCATAACCCTAACACTAACCACATCCCTAACCCTAATTAGAACCCTCACCCTACCTCTAAACCTAGTTATAAAGCCATTCATTACCACAAACTTTGCCCTAATGTTAAACCTAAACTTTAAATGCTAAATCTAAGCTCTAACCCTAACCCTAACACTATACCTAACCCTAGGCTTAAACTAAACACTAAACCTAGCCCTAATCCTAGCCCTAATTTAGCCCTATCTCTAACCCTAACCCTAGCCCTAGCCCAAAGACTAACGCTCGCCCTAGGCCTAGCCCTATTTCTAAACCTATCCCTTACAATAATCCTAAACCTAACCATAACCCTTGCCCTATCCTTAGTTCTAGCCCTAACACTAGATCTAACCCTAATCCCAAATTTAAACCTAACACTAAGCCTAAGCCTAACACTAATACTAGCAAAACCTTACCATAGGACTAAACCAAAACCAAGCATTAGCCCTAACTAAACCTTAACTTAAACCAAACATTAACACTACTACTAGACGTAACCCTAGCCCTAGTTCGAATCCTAACCCTAAGCTTAAAACCAACCCTGATGCTGACACATATCCTAACACTCACCCTAGCTCTAAAAACTGCCTTCACCTTAAACTGAACCCTAACAGTAACCCTAGCCCTAATTTGAGTTCTAACTCTAACCCTAAAACTAAGCCTGACCCTGACCCTATTCTAACATGAATCCTAGCTAAAAATATCACCCTAATGTTATACCTAACCCTAACACTAAATCTAACCCATACACTAACACTAAAACTGACCCTAATGGTAACCGTAGTTCTTACATTAGCCATTGCCTTAACCCTAGTCCTAATCCTAACACAAAACCTAGGCCTAATCCAAGCCCAAAACCTAGCTTTAACCCTAACTCTAACCATAATTATAGCCCTAACCCTAGCTCTAAACCAATCCCTTACTTAAGCAAACCGTAAACCTAAGGGTAACCCTAAACCTATCCCTAATCCTTAGGCTAACCAAAACACTAACCTTATTAATATCCTTACAATTGCCCTAATTCTAGATTTAACCCTATCCAAAATGCTAACACTAACTCTGACACTTTTACTGACCTTACCATTAATCCTAGGTCTAGTCTTTACCATAACCCTAACCCAAAACTTACCGTAATCCTATCCCTAGACCTAATCCTGAACCTAACACTCAGCCTAGCCCTAACCATATCTCAGAACCTAACCCTTACACTAAACATAATCTTAACCTAAACCTAGTTCTAACCCTCACACTAACCCTAATTAAAGACCTAATTCAAACCATATCCCTAGCCCTAAACTTAAGTCTAACTGTATAATTAACCTAAACATAACCCATAACCTAATGTTAACCCTGGGACTAACCCTAAACGTATCACTATCCAGAAGCTTATCAATTACCCTAAAACTATTCTGAACCATAGACCTACTCTAATCATTACACTAACCCTAACCCTAATGATAATTCAAGCCCAAACCCTAAACTCAAACCTAAACCAAACCCTAACACTGACACTGAACCTAATAATTCCCCTAGCTCTAAACCTCACTCTTACTCTATAACTAACCCTTACACTAGACATAGCCAAAAAACTAACCCCAAAAATATCCCTAAGCATAACCTTAGACATGGTATTAGCCTTAGCCATGATACAAGCCCTAAACCTAACACAGCCTCTAGCCCTTATCCTAGCTATAAACATAGCCTTAATTATAATCAAAATCATAACCCTAGGGCTAATTCTAACACTAACCCTAGCATTAATCTTAGATCGTATTTAGCCCTATCCCTAACTTAGACCAAATATTAATTCTAACTATCACCATAGTCTTAACCCTAGATATAACCCCATAATTTACTGGAACCCTAATCCTAGCCCAAACCATAGTTCTAACACTAGACCTATTCATAGCCCTAGCAGCAATCCTAGATCTAACACTAACTCTAAATCTAAGCCTAAACCTTTTCCTGAACCTAAACCTAACACTAGCCCTAACCCTAAGGCTAATCCTAAAATTAGCACTAACCCTAGCCCTAAAACAAAACCAAGCCTTAGACCCAACCCTAACCCTTAATAAAAACTAAGCCCTAACCCTACACTTAGCTATAACTCTAGCCATAATTGAGTTTTAAGCCAAACCCTAAAACTAACCCTGACCCTGACTCTGACCTTAACTCTAACCCTAACTCTAAACATCACCCTAACCCTATACCTAAACCTAACAATAGACCTAGCCCTAACTCAAAGCCTAAAATTAGCGCTAATCACAACCCAGGTACTTTCATTAGCCATTGCCCTAAACCTAGCCTTAAATTAACCCAAAACCTAGCCTTAAATTAACCCAAAACCTAGCCTAAAATTAACCCAAAACCTAGCCTTATTCCGAGCATTATCCCTAGATTTAACCCTAACCCTAAACCTGTCACTAATCGTAACTATAACCCTAGCTGTAACCCTACATTTAACCTTAAACCGAACCCTAAGCCTAACCCTATCAGTAATCATAACAATAACCCCAGGGGTACACCTATCTCTAATCGTATCCATTACCCTAAGCATAACCATAACCCTAATGCTAAACCTGGGCCTACACCTAAATGTATCCCTAATCCTAACTCTATCAATTACCCTAAACCTAACCTGAAACCTAAACCTAACACTATCTTTAGCCTAACCCTAAATCTAATGCTAATTTGAGTCCTAACATTAAACCTTAACATATCCAAAACACTAATCTCGACCCTGACCATAAGAGTACCCTTAGCTCTGAACCTTACCCTAACCTTAAACCTAACCTACACTAGATCTAGACCTAAACATAAACCTATAATTGTTTTTAACCATAATTAGACATGAAATTAGACCTAGCCATAATCCTAGCCCTAAACCTAGGCTTAATCCTAGCCCAAACCATAACCCAAGCCCTAACCCTAATTCAATTCCTCACCCTAGCCCCAAACCTACTTATAATCTCATGCTATACCCCCAAACTAACCATAACCCTAAACCTAACCCTAACTCTCACCCTAAACCTAGGCCTAACAAAAAGTCTAGTGCTAATCTTGCCTTTATGTAATCCAATCCTAACCCTAAACCTAGCCATAAAACTAACTCTAACTCTTGCCCTAGCCCAAGCCCTAGTTCTATTCTTAGCCTTAATCCTAATCCTAATCCTAGATCTAAGCATAAGTCTAAATCTAAACCTAACTCTAAATTTAACTGTAACAATAAGCCTAAACCAATGCTAACACTACCCCTAACCATAACACTAATCCTAAAATGTGCCCTCCACCCTAGCCATTTCCACAAACCAAAACCAAGGCATATCCCTATTCTTAACCCTTAACCTAAATCAAACACTAACCCTACAACTAACCCTAAAACCAACTCTAAAACTAACCCTGACCCAGACACTGACCCTAACAATAATCCAAGCTCTAAACATCACCCTGAACTAAAATTAACCCTACAACTATATCTAGCCTTAACCTAACCCTAAAACTAACCTTAATCATAACCCTAGTTCGTACTTTAGTCATTATCAAACCGTAGCCCTAACCCTAATACAAATTCTACACCTAATCCAAGCCCTAACCCTAGCTTTAACCGTAATACTAGCAGAAAACCTAACCCTAACACTAGCTCTACTCCTAACCCAAACCCTTTTATTTACACTAAGCCAAATGCTAATTCAAAGGCTAACCCTAGTCCTAATCCTAATCCTTAGCCTAACTTAAACTCTCACCATGATACTAATCTTAACCCTAGCCCTCATTCTACCTCTAAACCTAAATCTTACCCTCATCTGACCCTAACAGTAACCCTAAACCAAACCCTAACACTAGCCCTACTGGTAATCCTATACCTAAGTGTAAGCCTAACACTAGACCTAGACCCAATGCTAATCCTAAATATAGCTATAACTCTAGCCCTAGACCTAAACTAAAACATAGCACTGGCACTAACAATAACCCTTTACCTAAACCGAACATTTACCCTAACCCTAGATCTAAACCTAGTCCTAATTCTGGCTCTAATGCTAACCCTAACCCTATCCCAATAACTGACCCTAATTCTAACACTGAACCTAGCTTTAAACATGACATTAACTCAAAACCTAGACCTAACACTAGACCTAGCCATAACCCTAAAACTAAAACTAGCCCTAAACATAACCCTAGCTCTTACATTAACCACAGTCATAACCCTAGCCCTAATCCTAACATAAAACCTAGCCCTAATCCTAGACCTAAACTTAGCTCTAAGCATAACCCTTAGCCTAAAACTAGCCCTAAATGTATCCCTAACCTAAGCCTCGCCTTAGACCTAACCCTGGCTCAAAGCCTAACTTTTACACTAAACATAACCCTAGCTCTATCCTAAACCCTATCCCTAACCCTATCTCTAATCCTAACGTAAAACCTAGCCTGAACATTAGCTCTAACCATATCCATTACCCTAACCCTAACACTAACCCTAATTAAAACCCCATCCCTAAAACTAAACCTAACTCTAAACATAAATGTAAACCTAGACCTAAAACTAAACCTAACCCTCACTCTAGCCCTAACCTTAGCTCAAACAGAAACCCTTACCCTGACCTAACTCTAACCCTAGCAATAAAATTAACACTTACCCTAACCCTAAAACTTACCCTAAATCACATCCTAATACTATCCCTAAACCTAGCTCTAATCCTAGAGTTAATCAAAACCATAACCTAGCCCTAACATTAGCTCTAAACCTATCCATTACACTAAATATAACCCTAACCCTAATGGTAACCCTAACTCAATTGCTAACCCTAACTCATCCATTACCCTAAACCTTAACTGAAATCTAAACTAAACACTTTCCAATACTCTAGTCCTAAACCTAAACATAATGCTAATTCAAGCCTTAACCTAAAACTTTAGTGAAAACAAATGCTAACCCTGACTCTGACCCTGACCATAATAATAACCCTAGCCCTAAAGCTGACCTTTAACCTAACCTAACTCTAACACTAGACCTAGCCATAACTTAACCCTAAGTGTATTTTTAACATTAACCATAGACCTGATTTTAGCCCTAGACCTGGTTCTAGCCATAACATTAACAGAAACTCTGGCCATTAATCTAGCCCTAAATCTAGCCTTAATCCTAAACTGAAATATAACTCTAGGCCTAATCCTAATTCTAAACCTCACCCTATCCCTAAAACTAGCTATAACCCCACCCATTCCCCTAAACTTTACATTAGCACCAATGCTAACCCTAAATCTAGCCCTACCCTTTAGTCTAACCCTAACACTAACTCTAGCCTTAATATTAGCCCTAATGTAGCCCTAACCACAACACTAACACTAGCCCTAATCCTATTCCTAATTTAGCTCTAACCCTACCCCTAACTCTAGCTGTAATCCTACAATAATTTTGCCGTAACTCTAACACTAACCCTAGTACTAATCCTAGCCCCAATTTAGCCCTAACCCTAGCCCTAACCCTAGCCCTAATCCTAGCCCTAATTTAGCCCTAACCCTAGCCTTAACCATAAGACTACTACTATGACCATCTCTATTTCTCACCCTAGCCGTATCCCTAGTTCTAACCATATTCATTACCATAACCCTAACCCTAACCCTAACCCTAGCCCTAGCCCTACACCTAACCCTAGATCTAACCCTAACTCAAAATCTCACCTCAATGCTAAGCCTAAAACTCAACCTAACACTAGCCCTAACCCTGATTCTAATCCATAATCTAGCCATAACCATAGCCCTAGCTCTAAAACAAAATCAACATATACCCCTAACCCTTAACCTAAACCAAAACCTAACCATACAACTACTACTAACTTTAGCCCTAATGAGAGTTCTAACCATAACCCTAAAACTAACCCTGACTCGGAAACTAACCCTAACAGTAGCCCTTGCTCTAAACATCACACTAACCCTAAACCTAAACATAACACTAGACCAAGCCCTAACCCTAAACCTAAAACTAGCACTAATTTCAACAGTAGTTCATACATTACCATAACCCTAATCCTAGCCCTAAACAAACCCCCAACTAAGCCCCTATCCGAGCCTTAACCCTGGCTTTAAACCTAACCCTAAACCTAACCCTAAAGCAGAACATAGCCCTAAACTTTATTCTAAACCTAGCCAGAATTCTAACCATAACCCTAGCCCTATCACTTGCTCTAACCCTATCCATTACCCTAACCATAATCATAAATCTAATGGTAACCCTATGCCTAACCCTAAACTTATTCCTAACCCTAACCTATTTCATTAACCTAAACCTAACCTAAACACTAAACCTAAGCCTATCATTACCCTAAATCTAAACCAAATGCTAATTCAAACACTAACACTAAACCTAAACCCAACCCAAACCCTAACTCTGCCCCTTCCCATGATAATATACCTATCTCTAACCTTGACCCTAACCCTAAAACTAACCCATATAATAGATCTAGCCATAAACCCAATCCTAAAACAATCACTAGCAATAATCCTAGACCTGACATTTGCCCTAGCCATAATTCTAGCCCTAAACTTAACACAATACAAACCATAACTCTAACCCTAACCCTAGCCCTAATACTATCCATAACTCTAGCCCTAAATTTAGCTCTAACCCTATCAATTACACTAAACAAACCCTAATTATAATGCTAACCATAGGCCTAAATCTAAACTTGTTTCTAAATCTAACCCTATCCATTATGCTACATCTAACCTGAACCTTAAACCAAAACCTATAATTACCCTAACCCAAACCCTAATGCTAATTTGAGCACTAACCCTAAACCCTAACCTAAACAAAATCATAAATCTGACCCTGACCCTAATAATATCCCTAGATCTAAATTTGACCTTTACCTGTAACCTAACACTTACACTAAACATAGCCATAAACCTAACCCTAAAATTATCCCTAACTATAACCCTAGACCCGACATTTGCCCTAAGACTAATCCTAGCCTTTATCCTAACACAAACCCTAGCCCTCCTCTTTGCCCTAAACCTAGGCTTAATTATAACTCTAATGAACGCCTAGCCCTAAGCCTAATTCTAACCTTTACCCTATCCCTATCCCTAGCTCTAATCCCATCATTTACAGCAAAACTAACCCTAAGCCTAAAACTAACCCTAGGCCTAAACATAAGCATAAACCTAGTCCTATTCCTAGCCCTAATTAAGCCCTATACCTAACTAAACACTAAGCTTAGCCTTAAAACTAACTCTCACTCTCACCCTAGACCTATACCTAGTTCTAATCCTATCCCTTACCATAACCCTAATCCTAGTCATAAACCAAGACCTACCAGTAGCCCTATCCTTAGCCCTAGACCTACCCTTAGATTTAATCCTAAATCGAAATCTAACTTTAACCCTAAGCCTAAACCTAAACCTAACACTCGCCCTAAACATAATGCTTAGCCTAAAACTAGCCCTAACCATAGCCCTAGCACTAAAACAAAACCAAAACATAGCTCTAATTTTAAACCTTAACCTAAACCAAAATCTGACCTTACACCTAGCCCTAACCCTAGCCCTAATTTGAGTACAAATCCTAACCCTAAAATACTCTGATCTTGAATTTGACCCTAACACTAACCCTAGCTCTACATGTTATACCTAAACTTACCAGGAGACCTAGTCTTAACCCTAATCCTATAACTAGCTGAAATCATAACCCAAGACAATACAGTCACCATAACTCTAAAATTAGCCCTAACTCTAACCAAAACCTAGCCTTAATGCAACACCTAACCCTAGCTTTAACACTAAACCAAATTCTAACACTACCCTAACCGTAACCCTATACATAGCCCTAATCCTAGCTCTAATCCTATGCCTTACCCTAAGCTAACCCTAACCCTAATGCTAACTCTTGGCCTAACCCTAATCCTTAGCCTAACTCAAACCCTCACCCTATAGTAGTCCTAAACCTAGCCCTCATTCTAGCTGTAACCATAAACCAAACACTAAACCTAACCCTGACACTTATTCTGACCCTAATGGTAACCGTGTGTATAAACCTGACCCAAACCATAAACCAAACCCTAACACTAGCACTAGCAATAAACCTATACCTAAACCTAGCTCTAACACTACCCATAGACTTAAACCTAATCCTAAATCTAGCCATATCTCTAGCCCTGGACCTAAACAAAAACCTAGCCCTAGCCCTAGTTATAAACCTTCACTTAACAAAAACATTAACCCTACCCCTATACCTAACTCTAGTGATAATTCTGGGTTTAACCCTAACCCAACTATAACCCGAACACTGACCCTGACCCTAACACTAATCTTAGCTCTAAACATCATGCTAATGGTAACCCTAACCCTAACACTTAATCTAGCCATAACACTTATCCAAAAAGTAGCCCTAATAATAACCCTAATTTATACATTAATTGTATTCCTAACACTAGCCCCAACCTAAACCAAAACCTGGCCCTAAGCTGAGTGCTAACCATAGTTTTAACCCTAATCCTAAAACTAGCCCTAATTCATACCCTAACCCTAGATCTAACCTAGCTTTTACCCTATCCATTACCTTAATCTAAACCCTAAACCAAATGCTAACCCTAGTCATAACCCTAATCCTTATCCTAACCCAAAACCTAACCGTTTACTAGTCCTAACCCTAAACTTCATTCTAGCTCTAACTCTAACCCAAACCCAAACCCAAACCCTGACACTTATTCTGACCCTAACACTAACCGCAAGTATAAACCTGACCCTAACCTGATACCAAACCCTAACATTAGAACTAAGGGTAATCATATACTTAAACCTAAATCTAATACTAGCCCTAGACTTAAACCTAATCCTAAATCTAGCCATATCTCTAGCCCTAGATCTTAACAACAACATAGACCTAGCCCTAACAATAACCCTGAACCTAACCCAAACACTAACCCTACCCCTAGACTTAACCCTAGTCCTAATTCTGGCACTAAACCCAACACTAACTCTAACCTGAACACAGACCCTGACCGTAACATATTCCTAGCTCCAAAGCTCACCCTAAACCAAAATCTAATCCTAACACTAGACATAGCTATAACCCTAACCCTAAAACTAGACCTAATTATAACCCTAGCTCTTACATTACCCATGGCCCTAACACTAGGCCTAAACTAACACAAAACCTAGCCCTAATTTTAAGCCTGAATATAGCCCTAGGCATAACTGTAAACCCAACTATAGCCCTAACCCTAACCCTATGCCATGCTTTAGACCTAACCCTACCTCAAAGCCTAACCTTTACCCTTAACATAACCCTTGCTGAATCCCAAAC
This sequence comes from Marmota flaviventris, assembly GCF_047511675.1. NCBI lineage: Eukaryota > Metazoa > Chordata > Mammalia > Rodentia > Sciuridae > Marmota > Marmota flaviventris. The sequence continues at coordinate 169,572 of NW_027287825.1, read as the reverse complement.
CCTAAACTAACACAAGCCCTAATCCTAACATTAACCATAGCCCTAACCATAGCTCTAATTGTATCAACTACCCTAAACCTAACCCTAATCCTAACCATAAGCCTAGCCCTAAACCTAGCTCTAATTCTATCCACTACCCTAACCACAATCCTAACCATAATGCTAATCCTAGGCTTAACCCTAACCCTATCACAATCCCTAAACCTATCCATTGCCCTAAAACTAACCTGAACCCTAATCCTAAGCCTATTCATTACCCTAACCCTAACTCTAAAACCTAATGCTAATTCAAGCCCTAAACCTAAACCTTAACCTAAACCAAACCTTAAGCCAAACTCTGACCCTAATAATACACATAGCTGTAAACTTGACCCTTACCATAAATCTAACCCTTACACTAGACCTAACCATGATAATAAACTGAAACCTATCTCTAATGTAAACCTAGACCTGACATTAGCCCTAGCCCTACTTTTAGCCCTAACCCTTACACGAACCCTAGGTCTCATCCTAGCCCAAATCTTAGCCTTAATCATAACCATAACCCTAATTCTAACCCTTTACCTAGACCTAATCCTAGTTACAACTCCATTCCTTACCCTAAACGTAAACCAAACCTTAACCCTGTCACTAAACCTAGCCCTAACCTTAATCCTAGTCCTAACCCTAACACTAACCCTAGCCCTAATACTAAACCTAACTATAATCCTATCTTTAAGACTAACTATAAATCTGGCCCAGCCCTAGCCCTGATTCTAATCCTATCACTTACCATAATCTTATTCCTAATTATAGCCAAGAATAACCTTAGCCCTAACCTTACACCTTGCCCTAATTATAGATCTAAACCTAACTCTAAATCTAACACTAAATCTACAACTAAACTTAAACCTAACACTAGCCATAACCCTAACACTAACCCTAACCATAGGCTTAGACCTAAAACAAAACTGAGCCATAACACTAACCCTAAACTTTTACCTAAATCAAACCCTTACTTTATATCTAGCACTAAGCCTAGCCCTAATTTGAGTCCTAATCTTAACCCTAAAGCTACCCCTAAATCTGTATCTGACTTTAACACTAACCCTACCTCTAAATATCACCTAAACCTAATCCTTAACCTAACACTAGACCTGGTCTTAAACCTAATTCTAAAACTAGTTCTAGACGATGGATGTGTAACTGATGTGATTCTGCAATCTGTGTATGGGGTGAAGGTGGGAGTTCATAACCCACTTGAATCAAAGTGTGGAATATGATATGTCAAGAAATTTGTAATGTTTTGAACAACCCACAATAAAAAATTTAAAAAAAAATAATCCAATGTTGGGGTGCCTAAATGCATCACAAAGTGAAAAATAAAATAAAACTAGTTCTAATCATAACCCTAGATAATGCATTAGCCATAACCTTAAAACTAATGCTAACCTAAACCTAGCCCAAATCTGATACCTAACCTTAGCTTTCACCCTAATCCTCACCCTAACACTAGCCCTAACCCAAACCAAAACCTAGCTCTAATCCCAGCTCAAACCTTATACTTCACCATAGCCAAACCCCAACCCTAATGCTAATCCTATTCCTAATACTAATCCTTAGTCTAACCCAAAACCTAACCCTTTTACTAGTCCTAACCCTAGCCCTCATTCTTGTTATAATCATAAACCAAATTCTAACACTAACCCTGACCCTTATTCTGACCCTAAACATAAACCAAACCCTAACATTAATCCTACCCATAACCCTATATCTAAACCTAACCCTAGCACTAGCCCTAGATTAAACCTAATCCTAAATCTACCATATCTTTAACCAAGACCTAAACAAAAAACTAACCCTAGCTCTAATGATAACCCTTAACCTAAGCCAAACCCTAACCTTACCTCTAGACCTAACCAAACCTAACTCTGGCTCTAGCCATAACCCTAACCCTAATCCAAATGCAGACCCTGACACTAACACTAACCCTAGATATAAAACTGACCCTATCTGAAATCTAAACCTCACACTACACTTAGCCATAAACGTAAACATAATCCTTACATTACCATAGCACTAAAACTAGCTCTAAACCTAACACAAAACCTAGCCTAATCCTAGGCCTAAATCTAGCCCAAAGCGTAACACCAACCCTAACCTAACCTTATCCCTTACCCTAAGCCTAACCCTCACGCTCACCCTTGCCCTAACCTTAGAGCTAATCCTAGATATAACTAAAAACCGAACCCTCAACATAACCATAGTCCTATACCTAAACCTAATCTTAATCCTAGCCCTAATCATAATGTTATCTTTAGTCCTAATACTATCTCTAGAATTATCCATTACCCTAAACCAAACCATAACCCTAATGATAAACCTAGCTCTAATCCTAATTGTAAACCTAATTCTTGACCTAACCCTAAACCTAGCACTCATCTTAGCCTTAACCCTAGATAAAATCCTAACCCTTACTCTAACACTAACCCTAGCCCAAATCCTAACACTAACCCTAAATATAAAACTACCCTTAAACCTAGCCTGACATCTAAACTTATTCATTACCCTAACTCAAATGATAACCTCAGCCCTAACCTTCACACTACCCCTAAACCTAAAACTACCCCTAAACCTAACCTGACATATAACCCTATCCATTAACCTAACTCTAAAGATAAACTTAGCCCTAACCCTAACAATGACCTTATCCTTAACCGTATATAAAACACTAGACATAATCCTAAACCTAACTCTCACCCTAGCACTAACCCTAGCACAAAATCTAACCTGTAAAATATGCCTAACCCCAAACCAAACCCTAGCCCTAGCCCTAACCCTAACTCTATCCCTAATTCTATCCAAAACCCTAGCCCCAACCCTAGCTCTAATGATATTCATTAACCTAACAATAAACCTAACCCAAATGCTAACCCTAGGCCTAACCCTAACGCTATCACTAACCCTAACCCTACCAATTACCCTAATCTTAACCTGAATCCTAAACCTAAACCTATCCATAAACATAACCCTAATTCTAACCCTAAACCTAATATGAACACCAACCCTAATAATTAACCTAACACAAACCCGAAACCGGACCCTGACCTAAAAAAACACCTTAATCTTAACTAGCCATGAACCTAACCCTATAACTATCTCTAGCCATAACCCTAAACCTGACATTATTTCAATCCGTAAAACTTCCTGTAACCCTACCATAAATCCAAGCCCTCATCCTAACCCCAAATTTAGCCTTAATTCTAGCACAAACCTAACCCTAGACCTAAATCTAATTCTAATCATCAGCCTAGCCCTAATCCTACCTTTAACCCAATCCCTTCCCCTAAACCTAACACTAAACATAATTTAAACATAGCATGAACACTAGGCATAAACCTAATACCAATCCTGGATTTATTCCTAGCCCTAATTTAGCCCTAAACTTAACCCTAACCCTAGCCTTAAGACTAACTCTACTATCACCCTAGCTGTATTCCTAGTTCTAACTGTATCCCTTCCCGTAACCCAAACACTAGACCTAACCTTAACCTTAACACTTACCATAGCCCTAACCCTAGATGTACCCCTAAACCTAACTTTAAATGTACCCCTAAACCTAAACTCATGCTATTACTAGCAATAACACTAACATTAATTGTAAAACTACCCTTAGCTATATCCTTAGCCCTAAAACATAATGAGCCATAGCACTAACCAAAACCCTTAACCTAAACCAAACCCTAACCCTACATCTAGCCCTAAGCCTACCCCTAATTCGAGTTCTTTGCCTAATCCTAAAACTAAGACTGACCCTTACTCTGAACCTAAAACTAACCCTAGCTCAAAACATCACCCTGAACTTAAATCTAACCATAAAACTAGACTTAGCCCTAACCATAACACTAAAATTAGGCCTAATCATAACCCTAGTTTTACATTAGCTGTACCCCTAACACTAGCCCTAATGTTACCCAAAATCTAGCCCTAATGCTAGCCCCAACCCTAGATTTAACCTAACTCTAAACCTAAACAATGTCATATTACGTGCCCTAAACCTAACCCTAAATTTAATCCTTGCACTAACCCTAAACCTAACACTAATGCTAACAATAACACTAACCATAACACTAGCCCTAACCCTAGCTCTAACCCTATCCATTACCCTAACCCTAACCCTAACCCTAATGCTAAACCTTGGCCTAACCCTAACACATTTGCTAACCCTACTTATCCATTACCCTAAAAATAACCCTAACCCTAAACCTAACCAAACACCAAACCTAGACGTGACACTAACCCTAAAACAAGCCCTAATTGTAACCCTAGTTGTTACATTAGTTGTAGCCCTAAAGCTAACACAAAACCTAGCCTAGCCCTAATCCAAGCTCTAACCCTAGCTTTAACCCTAACCCTAAATCTAACCCTAGCAGTAACCCTAACCCTAACCCTAGCCCTAACACTTGTGCTAACCCTATGCCTTACTCTAAGCCAAACTCTAACACTCAAGGTACCCTAGTCCTAAACCTAATTCTTAGCACAAAACAAAACCTAACTCTATTACTAGTCCTAACCCTAATCCTCAAACTAGCTCTATCACTATCCCAAACCCTAACACTAACCCTGAACCTTATTCTGACCCTAACACTAACCATAGGTCTAAACCTGACCCTAACACTAAGACAACCCCTACTATTGGCACTACCTGTAATGCTATAACTAAACATTACCCCAACTATAGACCTAGACCTACACTTAATCCTTTATCTAGTGATAACTCTAGGCCTAGACCTAAACAAAATCTCAGTCCTAGCCCTAATAATAACCCTTAACCTAACCCAAACACTAACCCTACCCTTAGACCATGGGTTATTCTTAGGGTTAGGTGAAGTTTAAGGTTTAGGGAGTGATCCAGTGTTTGGACTTGGATGAGGTTTATGGTTAGAGTCTGTGTGAGGGTTAGGGCTAGTTTTAGCATTAGGGTTAGGGTTAGGGTAATGGAGAGAGTTAGAGTTAGGTTATCGCTTATGGTGAGGGCTAGTTTCAGGGTTAGTGATATGGCTAGGTCTAGTGTTAGTGTTATGTGTTTGGTTAGGACATGGTTTAGAGCTAGGATTTGTGTTTGTGTAAGGGTCAGTGTTCAGATTAGGGTTAGGTTTATTGTTAGGGCCAGGGTCTAAACCTAAACCTAACCTTAACCATATCCCTAATCCTAACATTAACCCATCCCTAACCCTAGCTCTAAGCCTCAATATTACCCTGACTCTAACCCTAAACTTAATGATAACCCTAGTCCTAACCCTAGCTCTAACCCTACCCATTACCCTAACCCTAAACCTAACCTTGATGATAACCCTTGCCCGTACCCTAAATCTACCCTAACCCTAACCCTAGACATAACCATAAACCTAACCCTTTCCGTAGAGCTAACACTTTCTCAAAACCTAACCATTACCCTAAACCTAGCACTAAACATATCCCTAACCCTAACCTTAAGCCTAAATCTAACCCTAAACCTAATATGATATCAAACCCTATCCAATACCCTAAACCTAATGATAACCCTGGTTGTAACATTAACACTAACCTTGAACCTAACCGTAACTAGTACCTAGACCTAACCCTAAATCTAATCCTTGCCCTAGTGCTAACCATAGCTCAAACTCTGAACCATAACCTAAATCTAAACTTTACCCTAACCCTAGGCCTAACCCTAACTCTAGCCCTAATAATAACCATAACCATAGCCCTAAACTTATCCCTTATCCTAAGCACAACCAAAACCCTAAGGCTAACCCTAGGCCTAACCCTAACCCTTTTGCCAACTCTAATCCTATCAATTACCCTAACCTCACATGAGCCCTAAACCCAAAACTATCATTACCCTAACCAAACCCTAATGTTAATTCAAGTCTAAACGTAAATCCTAAGCTAAACCAAGCCTGAAACCTAATTCTAACCCTAATAATACCCCTAGCTCTAAACCTGATCCTTACCCTAAACGGAACCCTTACATGAGACCTACCCAAAAATCTAACCCGTAATCTATCCCTAAATTAAGCCCAGACCTGACACTAGCACTAGCCCTAATTTTTGCCATGACCCTAAAACAAATCCTACACTCATCCTAGCCCTTAACCAAGCCTTATTACTAAATCAAATCATAACCCTAGCCCTAACTGAAATTCTAACTTTGACCCATCCCTAAAACTAGCTCTAACTCCATAATTTGCCCTAGAGCTAACCCTATCCCTACACCTAAACCTAAGCCTAAACTAGGACTAATCATAGTACAAACACTAGACCTAAACCTAGTCCTAATTTAGCCCTAAACCTAAACTAACCCTAGCCCTAAGACTATCTATAACTCTCGCCCTAGCCCTCTATAAAGTTCTAACCCTATCCCTTTCCATAATCCTATCACTTGCCTTTACATTAGCCCTAACCCTAGCTCTAGCCCTAATCATATATCAAATCCTAACTCTAAATCTAACCCTAACCCTAAGCTAAACCTCTCACTAACACAATCCTTAACACTTATGCTAGTCCTAAAACTAGCCCTACCCTAGCCCTATCCCTATAAAACAATGGAGCCATAGCCTTAACCCTAAACTTTAACATAAACCAAACCCTAAGTCTACACCTAGCCCTAAACCTAGCTCTAATTGTAGTCCTATCCCTATCCCTAAAACAAACCCTGACCCTTACTCTGACCCTAACACTAACCCTAGCTCTAAATATCCCTCAAAAATTATACCTAAACCTAAGCCTAGACCTAGCCCTAACCTTAACCCTAAAACTAGTTCTAATCATAACCCTAGTTCTTACATTGGCTGTAGCCCTAAACCTAGCCCTAACCTAACCCAAAACCTATCCCTAATCGGAGCCATAAGAATACCTTTAACTCTAACCACAACCTAATTCTAGCTCTAACACATGCCCTAAACCTAACATAACCGTAAACCCTGACATAACCCAAAACCTAACCCTAAACCTAGCCTTAATTCTAACAAAAAAACCTAGACCTAACCCGAGCTGTAACCCTATCTATTACCCTAATCTTAAAACTAACCCTAATGCTAACCCTAACAATATTCCTTAACCTAAACCAAACACTAACTCTAACCCTAGACCTAACCCTAGTCCTCATTCTGAACCTAACCTTAAACGTAATAATAACCTGAACCCTGACACTTACCCTAACAAAAACCCTAGCTATAAACCTTATCCTAACCGAAAAACTAACCATAATACTAGACGAACTCTAAATCTAGCCATAACCATAACTCTAGCTCTTACATTACCCATATACCTAACACTAGACCTAAACATCTAACAAAACCTAGACCTAATTACAGCCCTAATCTGAACCCGTAGCATAACTCTAACCCTAATCCTAGCCCTAACCGTAACACCAACTCTTGTTCTAGCCCTAACCCTAGCTCAAACACTAAAAATTACCCTAAAATAGCCCTAGTCCAACACTAAATCTCACCCTAACTCTAGCCCTTATCCTAACTGTAACCATAGCCCAAAAACTAGCACTAATTCTATCCATTATAGTAACAATAACCCTAAAACTAATGCCAACCCTTGCCCTAAAGCTAACCCTAAACCTACCCTAGCTCAGACTGTAAATGTAACCCTCAACCTAACCCTAAACCTAGCTCAATCCCTAACCCTTACACTTAATCTAACCCTAACACTAACCCAAGGACTAACCCTAAACCTAACCCCAGCCCTAATCCTAACCTTAACCCAAGCCCTAACCCTATCTTGAACTTTACGCAAACTTAACCCTAATGATAACACTAGACCTAAAGCTAAACCTACAGTAACCCTAAATATAAACCTAACCCTAGAACTAACAGTGAACCTAACCATAACTCTAAACCTAAGCTAGCTCAAATGCTAATCCTAATCCTAAACCTAAACCTAACCATAACCTAAACCTATATTAAACGTGACATCTAAGAATTTAACCTAACCCTAATGATAACCCTAGCCCTAACCGTTACACTAACCATGACCATAACCCTAGACCAAACTGTAAATTAATCTTATCCATAGAAAAAATCCTAGCTCAAACCCTAAACTGTACCCTAAATATAATCCTAAGTGTAAATCTCGCCATGACCCTGTCCCTAACCTTAACTCTAGCCCTAATCCTAACCATTATCCTAGCCCTAAACCTAGGGCTAACCCTATAAATTACCCTAACGATAACCATTACCCTAATGCTAACCCTAGGCCTAACCCTAAACATATCACAAACCCTAACCATATCCATTACCTTAAATCTATCCTAACACTAAACTTAACACTATCCATTACCCTATACCTAATTCTAACCTTAATGCTAATTTGAGCCTTAACCCTAAACCTTAACGTAACCCAAAGCCAAATCCTGAACCTGACCCTAATAATAACCCAGCTCTTAATCTGACCCTTTCCCTAAACATAACACTTTAATTTGACCTAGCCATAAACCTAATCCTAAAAATATCACTAACTATATACCAAGACCTGACATAAGTCCTAGCCCTAATTCTTGCCCTAAACCTAACACAAAACCTAGCGCTAATCCTAGCCTAATATCTAGCCTGAATCCTAAATCTAACCATAACCCTAGCCCTAACCCTAAAACTAATCATAAACCTAGACCTAACCCTAACCATAGCACTAAAACAAAACCTAGCAACAGGCCTAATACTAACCTTAACTTAAACCAAACCCTAGCACTACAGTGAGATCTAACCCTAGCCCTAATTCCAGTCCTAATCATAACCTTAAAAATAACCCTGCATTTGACTTATATCCTAAAACTCATCTTAGTTCAAAACACCACCCTAACCCTAAACCTACAGTAATCCTATCCCTAGACCTAACCCTAAACCTAGCCCTAAACCTAGCTCAAAACCTAACCTTTATGCTAAACATAACCCTAAACCTAAACCTAAACCTAGTTCTAACACTAACTCTAACTCTAACTCAAGGCATATTCCTTACCATAACTCTAGTTCTAACCATATAAATTACCCTAAACATAACCCTTACCCTAATCCTAACCCTAAGCCTAACCCTAACCCTATCACTAACGCTAACCATATCAATTACCCTAAACAAAACCTGAACCTTAAAACAAACCCTAACTACACCCTAACTGTAACACTAATGTTAAATTGAGCTGTAAACCTATATCATTTTCTAAGCTAAATCCTAATCCTAATTAATTTCCCGAGCTCTAAACCTGACCCTTACCCTAAACCTAACCCTAACACTAGACGTAGTCAAAAGCCTAACCCGAATACTAACTTTAACAATAACCCTACACCTGATATTAGACCTAGAACTAATCCTAGCCCTGAATCTAAATCGAACACTATCCCTCATCCTAGCCCTAAACTACCCTTAATCATAACCCTAACTCTAACCCTAGTCCTAACCCTAACATTAACCCTCACCCTAATACTAAACCTAGCTATAACACCATTCTTTATCCTAAACTTAAACCTAACCCTATCCCTATTGCTAGGCCTAAGCTAAACCTTAACCCTAGTCCACTAGGCCACCAGCATGCTGGTTTCATTAAAGAGGTTCGTAGCATAGAATTTCACTAGTAAGATCAAAATAAACACACAGACTCAATTACCTTTTTCTATGACCAGGTCCGAAACAGCTCTCCCCTCTGGCTCTCACCTCGAACCACCTGGTGGGGCAGCAAGGCTTACTCAGGACTAGCAGGAGAGAGAAAGAGCACACCAGGGAGTGGCCTTCTATTGGGAAACAAGAAATTCAGGGGAAAATTCCATCCAATGAAGGTCGAGGTGGGCAGCATTCCAAGGTCAGGGTCAGTGATTGGTCTCAGGGTCAGTGGTTAGTCACACCCCCACAAGGACAGGCTCTTGCACCTGGAGAGGGCGGGGATTAGCTCCAACAGAGTTTGGCCAGAACGCCTCACACCCAATCAGGGAGGTGCCCAGTCACGTGCGAGAATGGCTTCCCACATATTCTTCTTTTTAAATCCATTTAACTCCTTCAATATTTGGTTAGCCAAAGAAGAAGTATCCGAAAAATCAGCTCTATTATTTTGAATGTCTTGGATATGATGATGAAGTTCCAGAAGACCCAAGCTATTATTATTATTTTGCCAAATACCTAACAAATGGTTTTTAACCTTCTCCCAATCCCAGAGAGAAGCATTGTACTTGGAAGCTGTAACACACACATATTTATAATTTGCGTGGCATTTAAGCCTTTCTTTAAATTTTAAAGCTGAAAGTTCATTACCTATGTGTATAACAGTCGTCTCTAAGGCATTTAATTTAGTCTCAATACTTTTATCAATATTTACTTGATTACGCAGAGCCTTGGAAGTATTTTGAGCTAAATTATTAAGTAATTTTGCATGCTGAATATTTTGAGACAACGTCAGAGACACAGAAACAGTGGATGAAATAAAATAGATTAACGCCAAAACACCAACAATTATAATTCCAATAGCATGTTTAGGTCTTGCTAGCTGGGCAAGAATTTGCTGCAAGACTTGAAAACCAGTATCAGCATACCATGGCTCTGAAATATTAGCAGGTAATAAAACAATAGAGGGCTGATGAAGTATCCACACTCCTTTTCCTCCATTATACCTAGTAATACAATTGGTTAGGTTACATTTGTTACATGTGACAACATATCTGGATTCTATCCATTTAACTTTTACATTTCCAATAATTAAAACATTAGCAGATTGGACACAGACTCATAAGCCATAGCAAGATCCCTCCTTACAGTTCTTGTCAAAAAATTTTGGTAAAGGCTTGTCTGTAAAATGTAAGAATTCTGAGGCAGCAATTAAGCACCAAACATCCTTTTGAATACCACCCTCACTGTAAGTCAAAATATTACTAACAAATCCTGTAAGGGTCATAGCAGATTTTTTTTGTAATTGTCACTTATCAATTTTTGGATACCAGTCTAAAATATACCCACTATCTTTAGACACCTTATGTTGTACAGGAAAAGTATTTACACAATCCATCCATCTAGGAAAGGTGCCAATATCAATTGTAGAACTATTTGGACAATGGGATTTCCATGGAGGTTTTGCAGAAATGACTGGCTTGTTATGTTAAAGTCCCATCTTAATTACTGATCTAGTATAAGCTTTTAAGTCTCCATAAATAGAATAATTTGTCAGTCTAGGTCTACCTATCACTGTCTTTTCCTCGAATGATACTTTCAGACAGCCAGCATGTTTATCATGGGACCAACACTAAGGTAATTGTGCACTGTAGCCAGAATAATTAAATCTAGTCACATGATTGGGAGTAATATGAGTATCTGTAAATCCTCCCATCATAAATGAGTCATTAGTAAATACTGGAATAGACTCTCTGGTCCACACAGCTGGGTGTACTAGGGGTGGATCTGGGAAATATGTGCAGTAAGTGTCTATCTGATTCCCCATTACCTGACAGCCCAGCAGGGCAATTACTGTCACTACCATCAAGACTGGGGTCCTGTTCTTTCTTAGGAGTCGAATTATTCTGGAAGCCTGTGTTGTTAGCTTCTTCATGTCTTCCCATGAAATCAGCTTTTCAGCTGGGTCAATCTGGTTTCTCTTTGTCTTTTTCCAGTATCTCTTTTTTTTTGGAAGGGGGCTTCTTCGGGTCAATCTTCAGTCACTTGAATCTCAGTTCTATCTCTTCCATGTCTGATTGCATGTTCAGGCACACAGATAGAATGAAAAGCACCTTCTGGAAAAATACAATCATGACCTCTGACTCACATATCACTGGGTCTGGGCCTTTCCATTGACCAGTCTGTAAATCTTTCCACAAAACTCTGCCTAAAGGCCCTGTTACTGAGGGAGACATTTGCCTCTCAGCAGCAGTGTGACCTTCTAGGTCACAGTTTAAAAAATTTAAAATGAACAAAGAATGATTGAGGCTATTTTGGGGAGTCATTAACCTATTCCCCCCTTTTATTTTTTGTAATTGAAGCTTAATAGGTAAATGAGCTCATTCCACAATGGCTTGACCTTGGGGGTTTTAAGGAATTACTGTTTTATGATTAATTTGAAACTCTTGGCAAAATTGTTGAAAAGAAGAGCTTACATAAGCTGGTGCATTATCTGTTTTGATCTGCATAGGGCATCCTAACACAGAAAAAGCTTCTAGGCAATGAGAAATTACATGTTGAGTATTTTCCTTAGTACATGCTGTGGCAAAAATAAATCAGGAATATGTGTCCACTATGACATGTACATAACATTGCTTACCAAATTGAGGAATTTTAGTTACATCCATTTGCCATATTTGATTTGGTTTTAATCAATGGGGATTTAACCCTGATGGTGGAGATGGAGTGTGAATAACACTCTTAGGGCATTGGCTTACAATTTGACGAGCTTGTTTCTCTGGTAATATTAAATTTTTATGTAAGCTAGAAGCATTTTGATGATGCAAGGAATGGGAAGCTTGTTCACAGTCATATGAAGACATCTGTTGACAAAAAGCTACTAACTTATCAATTTTGTCATTACCTGAAACTAAAGGTCCTGGATGATTAGTATGAGCCCATATGTGTCCTATGAAACATGGGTATTTTCGCATTAGCACTGCCTTCTGTAAATTATGAAATAATTCATATAACTCTTGTGATGAAGTATACCCAATAACTGAAGTTTCAATATTTTTGGTAACTTTGACTGCATATAAGCTGTCAGAATAAATATTAATAGGCTCATTTGAAAAGTAATTTAAGGCACAAATCAGAGCTTGAAGCTCTGCTCTTTTGGCAGAAGTATATGAAGTTTGTATTACCTCTGTGTGAACACGACTATAAAAACCTGCTTTACCCGAGCTTGAACCATCAGTGAACACTGATAAAGCTTCATCTATAGGACGTGCAAGCACAATCTTTGGAAAAATAAGTGATGTTAATTATGGAAATTGGATAATCTTATCACGAGGTTAATGGCTATCCTTTTGGCCAGGAAAATCAGCAAAAGCTATGTGCCATGAGCTAGAAGTTTGAAAAAGCCAATTAGACTGTTGAAAAGAAAATGGAATAATTATGATATCAGGCTCAGATCCAATTAATCATAAAATCCTAGTTCTACCTTTAATTACTAATTGAGCAATAGAGTCATGAAAATGAATTAATGTTTTTTGAGGGGAGTGGGATAAATAAATCCACTCAATAACTCCTAAACTTTGCAATATGGCTCCTGTTGTGGTATACTCAGTTGGAAATGTTAATAAATACACTATTTCCTTAGGATAAACTCTAGTAATTTGTGCATTTTTAATTGGATTTTCAACCCTTTTTAAGGCTGTTCTAGCCTCTAAGGTCAGCTGACGTGGAGAGATTGGAGGAGGATTTCCTTGTAATATATGAAATAATGACTTAACAGAGAAGTAGTTAATTTTAAGAATAGCCTCAGCCAATTAATATCTCTTAAAAGCTTTTGAAAGTCAATAGAGGTTTGTACGGAAACTATTCGTTCTGCTCCGGTAAAATAAAAATGGTGAACCCATGGTCGGCACGATGACGTCAAATTGCAGGATCATCATCTAATTCCTCATTCTTGGCCCGGGGGAGGGCCGACCGGAAGTTTGTGTTCTGGACAGGCGGAAATGATAACAAGAAGGTGGGCTCATCCACGCCATCTTGATCTGCCACTTGGGGTTGAGTCCTGCAATATCTATTATCCACAGTAAATGGAGCCCTGAACTTAAAATTATGCGTGTGACATTTGGGCCCAAAATGATTATTTCCATCCCAGAGATAGCATCTTTCGTGGTGTTTCTGTACTAATTCTTGTGGTTTTAGGGTTTCTTTCAGTGCCAAGGCTAGTGTTACTGTCTGCAAATGGGTGGAATTGATCTCAGAACACAAGCGGATAAACTCAGAAACTGTTCCATTTTTCCGTGTGGTCTAAGAACATCCTGACAATATTTATTTGCATTTTCAAATTCCAATTGCTTAACAATAAACTGGAACACCCCTGGGTCTCCAATAGAACTATTTACTGTCTGATAAAATCGGGCTACAAAATCCGAATACGGCTCACTGGCACCCTGTTTGACTCTTGTAAGATCTAAATTGGATTGGTCCTTGGAGACTATTTGTTTCCAGGCACGTTTAGCATAGTCAGTTATCTGATCGTACACTACAAATTCATAATTTAACTGTCTTTCCAAATCAGCAAATTCACCAGTTCCTAAAAGCATTTCTACTGGGATCTGTAAAATTTGTTTTCTATTCCTTTCCACTTGTTCAGTACAAAAATCAGCTCCATAAGATTGCCAAAGTAATCCTAACCATAATTTAACCCCATCCCAAACCCTAAATCTAATTTTGGCCCTATAACTAACTCTAACTCTCAAACTAGCCCTAATCCTAATGCTAATCCTGAAACTAGCCCTAACGCTAGACCTTGCCCTAAAAAAATAAAAAAATAAAAATAAAAAAAAAAATGAACCATAGCCCTAGCCCTAAACCTTACACTAAAACAAACCCTTACCCTAAACCTAGCCCTAATTTTAGATTAAATCTGAACCCTAAAACTAACCCTGACCCTGACTCTGACCAGAACACTAACCCTAGCTCTAAACAAAACCCTAACCATAAAACTAAACCTAACACTAGCCATAGCCCTAACCCTAACCCTAAATTTAGCCCTAAACATGATGATGGAACTTACATTAACCACAACCCTAACTCTAGCACTAACTTAACACATAACCTAGACCTCATCCGAGCCACAACCCAAGTTTTAACCCTAAAACTAACCCTAACACAAGCCCTAATCATAAACATAACCCTAGCCCTAAACCTAGCTCTATCCCAATCCATTGCCATAAACTTAATTCTAACTCTAATTCTAAACCTAGTCCTAAACCTAACCCTATCCCTAATCCTAATCCTATCCATTAACTTAATCCAAACCTAGACACTAAACCTCACCCTGTCATTAACCTAACACTAACCCTAATGCTAATTTGAGCCCTAACTTTAAAAATTAACTTATCTCAAACCCTAACCCAGACACTGACTGTAAAAACAGTCCTAGCTCTAAACCTGACCCTAACCCTAAAACTAATTCTTACCCTACATGTAGCCATTAACCTAACACTAAAACTATCTTTAACCATAAGCCAAGACCTGATATTAGCCCTAGCCCTAATCCTAGACCTAAACTTAAAACAAACCCTAGCCCTCATCCTAGACCTAAACCTAGGCCTAATCATAACCCTAACCCTAATCATATCACTAACCTAATTCTAAACTTCACCCTCCCACTAAACCTAGATATAGCACCATCCTTACCCTAAACATAATCCTAACCCTAACCCTAACACTAGACCTAAGCTGAACACTAACCCTATCCCTAATCCTAGCCCTTATTTAACCCTATCCTTATTTCTAATGCTAACCATAGCCCTAAGACTAACTCTGGTTCTCACACTAGCCCAATCCCTACTTCTAATCTTATCCCTTAACTTACCCTAACCCTAGCCCTAAACATAGCCATAAACCTAGCCATAACATTTGCCTAATACTTTTTCCTACTCCTAACCCTAGATCTAAATCTAACTCTAACTCCAACACTAACTCTAAACCTATCATTAATACTAGCACTAACCCTAACACTAATTATGAAACTATCCCTAACCCTAATCCTAGGAGTAAAACAAAACAGAGTAATAGCCCCAACACTAATCCTTAACTTAAACCAAATACTAATAATACCCCTAGACCTAACCCTAGCCCTAATTCAAGTCCTATACTTAACCTTAATACTAACCCTGACTCTGACTCATATCGTAACACATACCCTAGCTCTGAACATCACCCTAACCTTAAACCAAACCCTTCCAGTAACCCTAGACTTATTTTGAGTAATAACCCTAACTCTAAAACAAACTCTGACCCTGACTATTAACTTAACACTAACACTCGCTCTGAATATCACCCTAACCTTAAACCTAATCCTAACACTACATGTTTAACCCCTAACCATAAGCCCAAAATTCACCCCAATTGTAACCCTAGTTCTTACATTAGCTGTTGCCTAGCCCTAAAGCGAACACAAAACTATCACTAATCTGAGCCCTAAACAAGCTTTAACCCTAACCCTTGCCCTAATCTAAGCCCTAACAATAGCTATAACCCTGTCCCTTACCCTAAGCCTAACCCTAACCCTAATGCTAACCCTAATCCTTAACTTAACACAAACCCTAACCGTATTTCTAGTCCTAAACCTAGCACTCATTCTAGCTCTAAACATAACCCAAGTCCTAACCCTAATCCTGACCCATTTTCTGACCCTAACACTAATCACAAGTCTAAACCTGAACCTAACCCTAAACTAAACCCTAAGAGTAGCCCTTCCGGTAACCTTATACCTAAACCTAACCCTAACGCAAGCCCTAGACCTAAACCTAATCCTAAATCTAGCCATAACTCAAACCCTGGACTTAATGAAAAACTTAGAATAGCCCTAACAATAACCTGTTGCCCCAGCCAAACACTAATTCTTTTCCTAGACCTAATTCTGGCTTTAATTATAACTATAACACTAACCTGAACACTGACACTGACAATAAGAGTAACCCTAGCTCTAAACACCACCCCAACACTAACCCTAACCCTAAACTATACCTAGCCTTAATATTAACCATAAAACTAGCCTGAATCATAACAATTTCTTATATTAGCTGTAGGCCTAACCTATCAAAAAACCTAACCCTAACCCAAGGCCTACGGTAGTTTTAACCCTAAAGCTGAACTTTATCCTAAGCATACACCTAACCTCAACCTAAACCTAAGCCTAGACCTAATCCTTTGCATAACCCTAGCCATAACCCTAGCTCAAACCTATCCATTACTCTAATGATAACCCTAACCCTTATGCAAACCCTAGGCAAAACCCTAATCCTATCACTAACCCTAACCCTATCCATTAACCTACAGTTAACCTGAAACCTAAACCTAAACTATCATTACCCTATCCTTAAAAATAATGCAAATTCAAGACATAAACCTAAACCTCAACCTAACAAAAATCCAAAACCTGACCCTAACCCTAATAAGAACCCTAGCTCTAAACTTGACCCTAACCATAAACCTAACCCATAAAATGGACCTAGCTATAAACCTAACAATAAATTATCCCTAAATGTAACCCTAGACCTTACTTTTGCCCTAGCTCTAATCCTAATCCTAATCATAACACAAACCTTAATCCACTACATACCATAAATTTCACCTTAATCATAAACCTAACTCTAACCCTAATTATAACTTTCACCCTAGCCATAAAACTAGTTGCAATCCCAACTCTTACCCAAAACCTAGCCCTAAACCTAAACTTAACATTAACCCTAGCCCTAACCCTAGGCCTAACCCTAACTGTAACCCTTGTCCTAAGACTATCTGTAACTCTCATCCTAGCCCTATACAGAGTTCTAACCCAATACCTTACCATCACCGTAAACCTAGCCCTAAACTTAGGCCTAAACCTAGCCCTATCCTTCACCTTAGCTCAAACCCTAGATCTAAACTTAACTCTAAATCTAACCCTAAACCTAAGCCTAAACCTCACACTACCACTAGCCATAACCCTAACACTAATTTTAAAACTAGCCCTGACCCTTCCACTAGCCATTAAACAAAATCGAGTCATAGCCCTAATCCTAACCCTTAACCTAAACCAAACCCTAACCTTACACCTAGCCCTACACCTATCTCTAATTCCAGTCCTAAATCTAACCTGAAATGTAATACGGACATTGACTCTGAACCTAACCCTAATGCTAGCTCTAAATAATTGTCATAACCATAAACCTAACCATAACAGTAGACCTAGCACTAACCCTAACCCTATAACTAGTGCAAATCATAACCCTACTTAGTACATTACCCGTAGACTTACCCCTAGCCCTAACCTAACCCAAAACCTAGCCTTAATCCAAGTCCTAAACCTAGATTAAATTTAAACCTAACGCTAACCCCAAAATAGCCCCAATCCTATACATATCCCTAGCCCTAATCTTAGGTCTAATGCTATCCACTTTCCTAATGATAACCCTAACACTTATGGTAAACATTAGGCCTAACCTTAACCCTATCCATTACACTAAACCACATCTAAACCCTAAATCTAACCCTGTCATTAACCTTAACCATAAACCTAATGCTTATTTGAGCCCTAAAACTTATCTCTAACTTAAACCAAACCCTAAACTTGAACCTGACCCTAATAATAACCCTAGATCTAAACCTAACCCTTACCCTAAACCTAACCCTTACACTGGACCAAGCCATAACCTAACACTAAATCTATCCCTTACTGTAACCCTATACTTGGCAGTAGCCCTAACCATAATACTAGTCCTAACCCTAACACAAACACTAGCCTTCATTCTAGCCCTAAGCCTACCCTTAATCTTAACCCTAACCCTAACCGTAGCCCTTACCCTAATACTACCCCTTGCCCTAGCCCTAAACTTAGCTATAACTCACTCCCTTACCCTACATGTAACCCTAACTCTAACTCTAACCTGAGGTCTAAACCTAACACTAACCCTAGCCCTAATTTAGCCCTATCCCAAAACATAACACTAGCCCTAGCCCTATGACTAACTCTAACTCTCACACTAGCCTATCACTAGTTCTAACCCTATCCCTTACCATAACCATAACCCTAGCCCTAACCCTAGTCCTAAACCTTGCCCTATTTTTAGTCCTCACCCTAACCATAGATCAAATCTTAATTCTAAATCTAACCCTTACCCAAAGCCTAAATCCAAACATTATAAATACATTTATATTTAGACTGTATGTCTACAGATGTTGCTTCAATTATTATTTAGAAGATAGTTATTAGTTTCATAAAAGGCATAAAATTTCTGGTGGTATATAGAGAACTGATGGTCAGGGGTAGGATGCTATGTTAATGGGGAACTGAGTGAGGGTATGAGATTAATCTATCTTAACAAATTGGAGGAGAACTCTAATGAATAGACAGGGGTAATTTATGAAAGAATGTATAAATTCAAATTCCTTATCTGTATTCATAAAATTACCCTATGTATAAAAAGTAAAAGTTTGGAGGTTGAAAGTGATATAGAAGGAGGAAGAAAAAAGAAGAAAAAAAGGAAAGAGAGGGAGAATGAAGATAAAATATAGGAGGGTGAGGTGGGCCTATGCAATTCCTCTACATTATATTATTCTGGTGATTCAGTTCTTAAAGTCCAATATAATGCAAAGTTATTGGTTTCACGTATTTTGAGATTGTGAGGGCCAGAGGGGGAATTGTAGAGGATAATAGACAGACGAGAAGAGAGAGAATAGAAAAGTCAATCAGAACTTTGTTTTCTTTTAGTAGGGGGAGTTGTGTATTCATAGCTTGAGTCTCTGTGCTAAGTTGGTGGAGTTAGCCAGTTTGAGAGATCTTGTCCTTTTCCCTGGAGCCTCCCTACTCTTAGACTCTGAATTGGAAACCAGGTGTCTGTACAGTTGCTGTTCTGCATTGATAGATATGCCCCTGGCCACCACCACCACCACCACCCCCCAAAAAAAAAAAAAAAAAAAAAAAAAAAAAAAAACGGTTGTGAGAAAAATCTTGAGTTATCACAGCTGGAGGTAGGGGAGTTGAAAACCGGGTACCTGAGCAGCCGAAGAATTGAGCTGGTAACCACGACCACCGTTAGAGGGTGAGTGAGGTTTTCCAAGATGGACTCCACCTGTTACCTATGTAGTATGTTTGGTGAATTCGGTGGTTAGGGAGTGAACTTTGGCCGTGTCCAGAACTTGGTCTGGTGACCCACAAGCAAAGCTTCTGTGTTCTGTGCTACCTATCCTCTGCGCTGAGAGCACCTGCATGGCAGAGACTTCCCTCTGAGCCGAGAGTGAACCCACAGCCAACACTTCCTTCTGCTCTAAGAGCTAACTCATGGCTGAGACTTCCAACTGAGCTCGGGGCACATGCACAGCCGAGATTTCCTTCTGTGCAGAGAGCTCATGCCCAGAGGAGACTTCCGACTTCTGACTGAGCCAAGAGCAACCACACAACCAAGCCTTCCATATGCAGGGAGAACTCCAACATGGCCCTAGTTTTCTTAAAATTTTTATAATATTGTTCAAGATTCAACTTTTACTTAGCCTTACTATGATCCACAGGCTTGGGCTTTCTCGGTTCAATGGTTCACTGTCAGGAACAGTTTGTATTTTAAGATTTTCCTTTATTATGGCTTATTGATGTGAATGAAAATTGAGCTGGAAATCAAACAGGGTTGGTAGGAGGTGCTTGAAACTTCACAAATCAGTTCTCAGTGGGCACTTTATGGTTTCTTTCTTTTGAAGGTAGGCCAAAGCTGAAGCATGCAAAAGCAATTTTATCTGAGAGCCCTTAAAGAGAAAACACAGAAATATGTATGTATTGAAATAAGTCTCCAAATGATTTGATCAGATTTTTTTGATACTACATGGTATTCATCTTTTAGCTTGCTCCACTAGGCTGCCTACGGTTGGCACTTCTAGGATCAATGGTTCTCTAAACAGGTAAGGGTTAGTGTTATGGTTAGTGTTAGGGCTAGTTTTAGAGCTAGTGTTAGGGTTGGAACTTGTTTTGTTAAAATTTCTTTGATACTGGGAAGATTTATCTTTTACCTATCCTTACTATGTTCCCCAGTTTTGGGTTTCTCTGTTCAATGGTTTGCTGTTGGGAATAGTTTGTTTTTAATTTCTCACTTCATTTTGACCTAAGTGGGTAAATGGAAATAGAGCTTGAAATCAAACAGAGTTTGTTTGAAAGTTTACTTGAAACTTCATATACTCAATCAGTTCTCAGTGTGCATTTTGCGTTTTTTTTTTTTTTTTTTTTTTTTGTGGAAGTAGCCCTATGCTGAAATAGAAAGAAATAGCTTCATCTGTGAGTGCTTTAGGAGCAATCTTCAATATTTTTTTGGTAGAATTACTTTGATACTGTACAGGATTCATCCTTTACCTAGGCTTAATAGGATCCCCAATTTGGGATCCTTAAGTTCAATGCTTCACTGTCAGGAACAGTTTGAATTTTTAGGTGTCACTTCATTATGGCCTATAGGTGTGAATGACAATGAAGCTGGAAATCAAACAGGGTTGGTACTAGCGGCTTGATACATCACACGCTCAGTTAGTTCTCTGAGAGCACTCTCTGCTTTCTTTCTTTTGAATATAGGCCAAAGAGGAAGCATGCCAAAACAACTTTATCCGAGAGTACTTTAGGAGACAACAGGGAAAGAAGCATGTAATGAACTACCTCCCACAATTATTTGGGCAGAATTCTTTGACACTGTGCATTTTTCATCTCTTAGCTTGCCCCACTAGGCATCACAACTTTGGGACTTTTATGATCAAAGGTTATCTAAACAGGTTAGGGTTAAGAATACAGTTAGGTTTAGGACTAGGTTTAGATCTACTCTTAGGTTTAGAGTTAGTTTTGTTAAAATTTTCTTGATATTGGGCCAAATTCATCTTTTACGTATCCTTACTATGTTCCCCAGGTTTGGGCCTTCTCTGTTCAATGGTTCTCGGGCAGTAACAGTTTGTTTTTGAGGTTTCACTTCATTTTGACCTATATGGTAAAGGAAAATGGAGCTTGAAATCAAAGAGGGTTGGAGTTAGCTAATTGAAACATCTCACAGTCTATCAATTCTCTGTGTGCACTCTCTGTTTTTTTTTCCTCATGAAGGTAACCCTAAGCTGAAACATGCAAAGCAAATTTATCTGAGAGTACTTTAGGGGAAAACAAGCAAATAGGCATGTACTGAACTATCTCCCCAAATTATTTTGTCAGATTTCCTAGATGCTGCACAGGAGTCATCTGTTAGCATGCCCCAGTAAGCTCCCCACGTTTGGGACATCGAGGATCAATGATTTTCCAAACAGGTTATGTTTAGGTTTAGAATTAGGGTTAGGGCTAGCTTTAGAGATAGTTTTAGTGTTAGAGTTTGTTTTGTTCAAATTTCTTTGATACTGGAAAGGATTCATCTTTTACCTAGACTTATTATGTGCCCAAGTTGTGGGCCTTTTTTGTTCAATGGTTTACTGTCAGGAATACATTGTTTTAATGTCTTACTTCATTTTGATCTATATGGGTAAATGCAAATGGAGCTAAATATCAGAGGGTTGGTCCTAGCTGGTTGAAACTTCACATACACAATCAGTTGTTTTGGGGCACTCTCTGGTTTCTTCCTTGTGAAAGTAGCTGTAAGATGAAGCATGCAAAACTAATTTATCCAAGATCACTTTAGGAGAAAACAGGGCAATATGCATGTAGTGAAATACAACCCCCGATTATTTGGTCAGATTTTTTTGATACTATGAATAATTCATCTGTAAGCTTGCCCACTAATCTCCCCAAGTTTGAAACTTTTATAATCAAAGGTTCTCTTAACAGGTTAGGGTTATGGTTATGGTTAGAGTTAGGGCAAGGGTTATAGGTAGTGTTAGGGTTAGAGTTAGTTTTCTTTTTTCAACTTTTTTGATACTGGACAAGATTCATCTTTTTCCTATTCTTAGTATACTCTTCATGTTTGGGCCTCCTGGGTAAAAAAAAATTTGCTCTCAGGAGCAGTTTTAATTTTCATGTTTCATTTCATTTTGCCTTATAGGCATGAATGGAAATGGATCTGAACTCAAACAGGGTTTTTGCTAGCTGTTTAAAACTTCACACACTCAGTCAGTTCTCAGTGTGCATTCTCTCATTTATTTCTCGTGGAAGTAGCCCAAAGATGAAGTATAAAGAAACAGCTTTATCTGTGAGCACATTAGGAACAAGCTTCAACAGTTTTTCTTGATTGCTTTGATACTGTACAGGATTCATCCTTTTCCTAGCCTTAGTAAGATACCCAAGTTTGGGCCTTTAAGGTTTGCCAGTTCACTGTCATTAGCAGTTAGAATTTTTAGGTTTCAATTTACTATGGTCTATAGATGTGAACAAAAATGGAGCTGGAAATCAAACAGGGTTAGTACTAGCTGCTTGAAACTTCACACACTCAATCTGCTCTCTGTGGGCACTCTCTGATTTGTTCCCTGTGAATGTAACCCTATGCTGAAGCATGCAAAGCATATTTTTATGGTGAGGGCGATGTATAGTGCTAGGTTTAGTGTTAGGGTCAGAGTCAGTGTAAGAGTTAGTTTTAGGGTTAAAGTTAGGACTCTATTTAGGGCTAAAGTTAGGGCTACATGTTGGGTTAGGGTTTGGTTTAAGTTAAGGTTTAGGGTTAGGGCTATGGCTCGGTTTTGTTTTAGGGCTAGGGCTAGTGTTAGGGCTAGATTTTGGAATAGTGTTAGAGTTAGGACTAGTGTTAGGATGAGGTTTAGGATTATGTTTAGGGTTAGATTTAGATTTAGTTTTAAATCTAAGACTAGGGTTAGGGCTAGATTAGGGTTCCAGAAGGGAATGGGTTGGAACTAGGATATGGCTAGGAAGAGAGTTAGTTTTAGACTTAGTACCAAGCTTAGGTTAGTGTTAGGGTTACAGTTAAATTATGGCTAGGATTAGGGCTAGAGTTAGTGTTAGGGTTAGGCCTAGAGGTAGGGCTAGGTTTAGGGTTAGCATTGGGATCAAGGTTAAGGTTAGGGGAATGGGTGCTGTTATACCTAGCTTTAGGTCTAAGATGAGGGATTGAATTAGGATTAGGGTTAGGGTTAGTGTTCAGGGTAAAATTAAGGTAGGTTTAGGGCTAGACTGATGGCTAGGGTTTCTGTTAGGTTTAGGGCTAAGACTTGGGCTAGGACTAATGTTAGGTCTAGGTTTATGCATAGAGATGGTTTTAAGATTATGTTATGCCTAGTTCTAGTGAGTTACGTTTAGTGTAAGGGTCAGGTTTGGAGCTAGGTGTTTTATTAGGTTTAGAGTCAGGGTTTGCATTTGGTTGAGGTTAAAGTATACGGTTAAGGCTTGAGTTAGTAGTAGGTTTAGGTTTCCGATTAGGGTAATGGATATGGTTAGGTTAAGGTTTTAGTAAAGGTTTAGGGTAAAGAATGGGTTAGGTTTACTGATAGGGTTAGGATTAGCATTAGGGTTCGGGTTATGTTTAGTGTAATGGATAGGTTTAGAGCTCAGGTAAGGGCTAGGTTATGATTTGGATTAAGTCTAGGATTATGGTTAGGTTTAGGGAGAGGTCTAGGACTTGGTTTAGGGTAAGTATTAGGGTTAGGGTATGAGTTAAGTTTAGGGCTAGAGTTATGGTTGGGTTAGAGTAAAGATTAGTGTTTGAGCTAGGGTTAGATCTAGGGAGAGGGTTAGGTTTAAGTTTAGTTCTAGAGTTATGTTTAAGGTTATGATTTGGTTTAGGGTTAGGGTGATGACTAGGATTTTAATTAGGGTTAAGTTTCCATTTAGGGTAATGGATAATATTAGATGTAGGGTTAGGGTTAGGGTTAGGGTATGGGTTAGGGCTTGTGTTAGGATTAGGTTTCATGTAAGGCTTAATGTTTTAGTTAAAGTTAGGGCTAGTTCAAGGGTTAAGTTTTGGGTTAGATCTAGGGTTACATTTATGTTTTAGGTTAGATTTAGTTAGGGCTAGGGTTACCATTAGTGTTAATGTAAGTGTAATGTATATGGTTAGAGCTAAAGTTTGGGCTAGGATTAAAGTTAGGATTAGAGCTAGTATTAGGGTTAGAGTTTAGGATGGGGCTAGTGCTATGTTTAGTGAAATGGTTTTCCTTGAGCTAGGGTTAGGTCTAACACATAGGTTAGGCTTAGGGTTAGGATTATGATTAGGAATAAGTTTAGGCCTAGGATTAGGCCTAGGTTTTATGTTAGGTTTAGGGCTAAGGTTAGAACTATGGGTAATGTAAGAGCTAGGGTTATGTTTAGGGCTAGTTTTAGGGTTATTCTTATGGGTAGGGTTTTAATTAAGGTTAGGGTTAAGTTTAGGGTAATGGATAATATTAGAAGTAGGGTAAGGGTAGGATTAGTGTTTGGGATAGACCTAGTGTTAGGATTAGGGTTAGTGTAAGGCTTAATATTTCATCTAACATTAGGGCTATTGCAAGGGTTAGTTTTGGGGTTAGGTGTAGGCTTACATTTAGGTTTAAGGTTAGGTTTAGTGTTAGGGATAGGGGTATAATTAGGGTTAGGGTAAGGGTAATGGATAGGGTTAGAGCTAAAGTTTGGGCTAGGATTAAAGTTAGAATTAGAGCTAGAGATTAGAGTTAGGTTTAGGATGGTGCTAGTGTTATGTTTACTGAAAGGGTTTTCCTTGACCTAGGGTTAGGTCTAAGACATGAGTTAGGTTCAGGGTTAGTGTTAAGGCTATGATTATGGTTAGGGTTATGCTTAGGACTAAGTTTAGTCATAGGATTAGGGCTAGGTTTTATGTTAGGTTTAGGGCTAGGGTTAGAACTATGGGTAACGTAAGTGCTAGGGTTTGTTTAGATCTAGTTTTAGGGTTAGGTTTATGGCTAGGTATAGAGATATGTCTAGGATTTGTGTTAGGGTCAGGTTTCAAGTTAGGTTTAGTTTTAGGGTAAGGGTCAGTGTTCAAGACAGGGTTAGGTTTAGGGTTATAGCTTGAATTAGGACTATGTTTAGGTCTAGGTGTAAGGTTAGTGTTTTGTTTAGGTTAAGGGTTATTGTCAGTGCTATAGCTAGGTTTTTGTTTAGGTCAAGGGCTAGAATTATAGCTCTTTTTGGATTAGCTTTGGGTCTAGGGTTAAATATCGATATAGGGTTACCAGGTAGGGCTAGTGTTAGTGTTTGGTTTAGGGATAGGGTCAGGTTTAGACCAGGGTTAGTGTTAGGGTCAGAAAAAGGTCAGGGTTAGTGTTAGAGCTAGAATGAGGGCTAGAGTTAGGACTAGTAAAATGGTTGGAGTATAAGTTGGGCTAAGGATTATGGTTAGTACTAGGGTTAGCATTTGGTTTAGGGTTCTGCTTTGTGTAAGGGAAAGGGTTAGGGCTAAGGTGAGGGTTAGGACTAGTGTGAGGGTTAAGATTTGGGTTAAATCTAAGGTTAGGGCTTAGATTATGGGTAGGATTTGTGTTAGGGTTAGGGTTAGGTTTAGGACAATGACTACTATATAAGCTAGGGTTATGGTTAGGGCTAGTTTTATGGTTAGGTTTAAAGCTAGGTCTAGTGCTTGGCTTAATTTAAGGTTAGGTTAATGTTTGGAGCTAGGATTAGTGTTAGGGTCAGCATCAGGTTCAGGATTAGTTTTAGAGTTAGGTTTAGGGCTAATTGTTGGATTAGCATTTGGTTTAAAATAAGGGTTAGTGTTAGGTCTATTGCTTGGTTGTGTTTTATGACTATGGCTAGGTGTAGTTCAAATTTTAGGATTAGCATTATTGTGAGGACTATGTTACAGGTTTCTTTAGGCTCATGGTTAGAGTTAAATTTAGAGTTAGGTTTATATTTAGAGTTAGGATTAGGGCTAGGGCTGAGAATAGAACTAGCTCTAGGGCTAGGTCAAGTGTTAGTATTAGGGCTTAGGTTAGGTTTTGGATACGACTAAATTAGGGCTAGGATTAGTGCTAGGCTTAGTGTTATTGTTAGGCCTAGGGTTGGGGCGATCAGTTAGGGTTAGGTTTAGGGTTATAGTTAGGTTTAGGGTAAGGTATGGGGTTATAGCTGTGTTTAGATCTAGGGAAAGTGGTATAATTAGGGTTTAAACTTGGGTTATGGTTTGGGTTAGGGCTAAGGCTAATTTCAAGTCCAGCATTATGGTTAAAGATAGTTTTAGGGTTAGGTTTATGGGTACATAGAGTGTAATGGTAGGTTTAAGCATAGGGTCAGGTTTAGAGCTAAGGGTACTGTTAGGGTCAGGGTCATTATTAGTGTTTGGGATAGGTTAAGGTTTTATGTTAGGGCTCGAATTAATTTTAGGGTTAAAATTAGTAATGATAGGGTTAGGTTTAAGTTTCATGTTAGGTTTAGTGTGAATAGGGTTATGAGTAGAGATAGGGTTAGGTCTTAGCCTAGGGTTAGCATTAGTGCTAGGGTTATGTTAGGGTAATGGATAGGGTTACAGCTAAGGTTATGGCTAGGGTTATGGTTACAATTAGTGCTACATTTATGGTTAAGGTTAGGGTTAGGGTTAAAGCTACGGTTAGGGCAGAGATTCTGGCTAGGTTTGTGGTTAATTTAAGGCTAGGGTTAGGGTTACATATAATATAAGTACCAGGGCTACTATTAAGGCTAGTTTTATGGTTAGGGATAGGGCTAAGTCTAGTGTTAGATTTAGGGTTAGGGTTAGAGTGATGTTTAGAGCTAGGTTTAGGGTTAGGTCAGGTTCAGAGTTATTTTTAGTTTTCAGTTTAAAACTCAAATTAGGGCTAATGTTAGGGCTAAGTTTAGGGTTAAGGTTTTGTTTAGGTTAAGGGTCATAGTTAGGGCTATGGCTTGGTAGGATTAGAGCTAAAATGAGGGCTAGGGTCAGAACTATTAATGGGGTTAGGATTTTGGTTAGCCTAAGGATTAGGGATAGGTCTAGGGTTACCATTAGGGTTAGGGTTTTGCTTAGGGTAAGGGATAAGGTAAAAGCTAGGGTTAGGGTTAGAGATAGGGTTAGGGTTAAACCTAGGTTCAGAGCTTGGATTAGGGCTTGTTTTTGTTTTAGGGTTAGGGCTAAGTTTTGGGCATTGGCTAATCTTAGAACTAGGGTTACAATTAGGGTTAGTTTTAGGGTCAGGGTTAGGGGTAGGTCTAGTGTTAGGGTTAGGTTTAAGGGTAGGTTGATATTTAGAGCTAGTGTTAGTGTTAGGATATGAGTCAGGGTCAGGGTTAGTTTTAGGACTCGAATTAGCGATACAGTTACTGTTAGGTTTTTGTTTAAGTTTAGGATGGTGTCTAGAGCTAGGGTGAGCATTAGGATATGAGTTTCTTTCAGTATTAGAATTAAGGTTAGTTTGGTTTAGGAGTCAAATTTAGGACTAGTGTTAGGTCTAGATGTAGTTTTAGAGTGGATTTAGATAAGGTTCAGGGTTAGGGCATTTGCTTAGTTTTGATTTACTGCTAGGGTTAAGTTTAGGGCGAATTTTATGATTAATATTAGAGTTACGGCTAGTGTTAGTGTTAGGCTTAGGCTTAGGTTTAGGGTTAGATTTAGAGTTAGGGTTAGAATTAGGGTTAGAGCAAGGACTAAGGATAGGACAAGCATTAGTGCTAGGTTTAGGGCTAGGTTTTGGGTTACTGTAAGGAAAAGGGTTAGAACTAGGATTAGGGCTAGTGTGAGAGTTAGAGTTCATCTTAGTGCTAGGGTTAGGGTTAGGTTTAATTATAAGGTTACTGGTAGGGCCAGTGTTAGGGTTTACTCTATCTTTAGGTTCAAATTATTCCTAGG
Source organism: Marmota flaviventris (assembly GCF_047511675.1). Classification (NCBI taxonomy): domain Eukaryota; kingdom Metazoa; phylum Chordata; class Mammalia; order Rodentia; family Sciuridae; genus Marmota; species Marmota flaviventris. Next base: position 141,250 of record NW_027287825.1, on the reverse strand, counting down.
GTTATTGTTTGTGTCAGAATAAGGGTCAGGGTTAGCATTAGGGTTTTGGATAAGATTAGAGGTAGAATGAAAGTTAGAGTCAGGACCATTAAAAGGGTTCGGATTTTGGTTAGCCTAATAATTAAGAATAGTTCTAGGGTTACCATTAGTGTGAGAGTTTTGCTTAGGGTAAGGGATAGGGATAGAGCTAGGGTTAGGTTTAGGGTTAGGGTTAAGGTTAAAGCTAGGTTTAGAGCTTTAATTAGAGCAAGTTTTTGTTGTAGGGTTAGGGCTAGGGTTAGGGCAATTTCCAATGTAAGAACTAGGGTTACTGTTAGGGTTAGTTTTAGGGTTAGGGTTAAGGGTAGGTCTAGTGTTCAGGTTAGGTTTAAGGTTAGAGTGATATTTAGAGCTAGGGTTAGTTTTAGGATATGAATGAGGGTCAGAGTTAGGGTTCAGACTCGAATTAGGGATAGGGTTACTGATAGGTTTTGTTTTAAGTTTAGGATGGGATCTAGAGCTACAATGAGTGTTAGGATACAAGTCTATTTCAGGGTTACTTTTAAGGTTAGGGTTAGGAGTTAATTTAGGGCTAGGTATAGGTCTAGATGTAGTGTTAGGGTGGTTTAATTAAGATTTAAGGTTAGAGATATTGCTTGGTTTTATTTTACTAGTAGGGTTAGGGTTAGTGCTAATTTTATGATTAGCATTAGGGTTAGGGATCGTGCTAGGCTTAAGCTTAGGTTTAGGGTTAGATTTAGATTTAGGGTTAGATCTAGGTTTACGGTTAGGACTGAGGATAGGACAAGGGTGAGGGCTAGGGTTAGATTATGGTATGTAATAGGGTTAGAACTAGGAATAGGGCTAGCATGAGTTAGAGTTAGTCTTAGGGCTTGGTTTAGGGAAATGGATAAATTAGGGCCAAGATTAGGGCAATGGTTATTGTTCAGGTTAAATATAGAGTAGGGTTTGAGTTAGTATTAAGTATAGGGTAAGGGATAATGTTATAGCTAGGTTTAGAGGTAGGGTGATATTTAGAATTAGGGTTAGAGATTTGCTTATGGTTAGGTTTATGATTAAGGCTAGGTTTATGGCTAGGATGAGGGATTATGTTTGTTTTAGGGCTAGGGCTATGATTTGGGGTGTGGCTAATTTCAGGTCTAAAATTATGTTTAAAGATAATTTTATGTTTATGATTATGGCTATGTCTAGTGTAAGTGTTATGTTTAGGGGTAGGGTCAGGTTTAGGGCTAGGGGTATTATTATGGACAATGTCTGGGTTAAGGTTTGGGATAGGTTAAGGTCTAAAATTAGGGATTGAATTAGCATTAGGTTTAGGGTTAGAGTAATGATAGGGTTATTATTAGGGTCCAGGTTATGTTCAGGTTATGGATAGAAATAGGATTAGAGATAGAATTAGGTTTAGACATAGGGTTAGCATTAGGGTTAGGGTTATGTTTCTGGTAATGGATAGGGTTAGACTAGTGTTAGGGCTAGGGTTATGGTTATGATTAGGGCTAGGAATTTGGTTAGGGGTTGGGTTAGGTTTAAAGCTCAGTGTAGGGCTCAGATTATGGCTATGTTTCAGGTTAAGTTAGTGCTAGGGTTAAGGTTATGGCTAATGTAAGTACTAGAGTTAAATTTAGGGTTAAGGTTAGGGCTAGGTTGACTGTTAGGGTTAGGTTTAAGGTCAGGGTGATGTTTAGAGCTAGGGTTAATGTTAGTGTCAGAGTCATGGTGAGAGTTAGTTTTAGGGTTTGTCTTAAAACTCAAATTAGATCTAGGGTTAGGGGTAGGTGTATGTTTAGGGTTTCATATAGTTTAAGGATTAGTGTTAGAGCTATGGCTCAGTTTTGTTTTAGGCTAAGGCTAGGGTTAGGGCTATTTTAAGGATTAGTGTTAGGCTTAGTGCTAATGTTTGGGTTAGGCTTATGCTTCAGGTTAGCGTTAGATTTAGAGATAGGTGTTGATCTAAGGTTAGTGCTAGGGCTAAAGATAGGGCAAGGGTTAGTACAATGGTTAGGGCTAGGGTTATGGTTATGGTAAGGAATAGGCTTAGAATAAATGATAGGGAGAGTGTGAGAGTTAGAGTTCATCTTCTGGCTAGGTTTAGGGATATGGTTTGAGATAGGGATAAATTAGGGCTAGGGTTAGTGTTAGGGTTAGGCCTAGGTTTAGGGTTAGAGTTAGGGTTATGCTTAGTTTAAAGCAATGGGTTATAGTAAGATTGAGGTCTTGATGATGGTTACTATTAGGGATAGGGCCAAGGTAAGGCTTAAGGTTATTATTAAGGCTAGCATTTAGGGCTAGGATGAGGGCTAGTGTTTGTATTAGGTTTAGGGCTAGTATAAGGTCTAGGGCTAATATCAGGTCTAGGGTTACAATTAGGGATACATTTAGTGTTAGGTTCATGGCTTGGTCCAGTGTAAGGGTTAGGTTTATGGTAAGAGTCAGTTTTAGAGCCAGGATTATTATTAGGGTCAGAATCAAAGTTATGGTTTTTGTTAGGTTAGGGTTTAAGTTTAGGGCTCAAATAAGCATTAGACTTAGGGTTAGGGTTAGGGTAATGACAGGATTAGGTTTAGGGTTTAGTTGTGGTTTAGTGTAATGTGTAGAGTTGGGGTTAGGCCTAGGTTTAGCATAAGGATTAGGGTTATCATTAGGGTAGTGGATAAATTTAGACCTAAGTTAGGCCTAGGGTTATGTATAGTTTATGGGCTTTTGGGGGGTTAGTATTTGGTTTAATTTAAGGGTTAAAGCTAGGATAAGACTCTGATTAAGGCTAGGTTTTGGGTTAGGTTAGGGCTAGGATTAAGCCTATGGCTAATGTACAAACAAAGGTTTTGATTAGCGCTAGTTATAAGGATAGGGTTAAGGCAAGTTCTAGTGTTAGGGTTAGATTTACGGTTACAATGATTTTAGATCTAGGTTTAGTGTTAGGGTCAGAGTCAGGGTCAGGGTTAGTTTTCATGTTAGGTTTAGGACTAGAATTAGGGATAGGATTAGTGTTAGGGTTAGGGCTAGTTGTAAGTTTAAGGTTTGGTTTAGGTTAAGGGTTAGGATTAGGGTTATAACTCCGTTTTGTTTTAGGGCTAGGGCTAGGGTTAGTGCTAAGATTTAGGGTGATGATAAGGCAAAAGGTTATAACTACCCTATAGGTCTAAGGCAAGAGTTATAGTTAGTCTTAGGGCTAGGGTTATGTTTAGTGTTAGGGATAGGGCTAAGTTAGTTCTGGAATTAGGCCAAGTGTTAATGTTAGAGTTAGGCCTAGGATTAAGGTTTAAGGCTGGGTTTAGTGTTAGGGTTTGGATTAGTGTTAGGTTTAGGGTATCTGATGAGTTTATACCTAGTTTTAGAAATAGGGTGAAGGTTAGAATTAGGGTTAGGTTTAGGGTTATGATGAAGATGAGGATTATGTCTAGGATGTGGTATCAGGTTTGTGTTAGGTTTAGGACCAGGATTAGTGCTAAGGCTAATGTCAAGTCTAGGGTGAGAGTTAGGGATCGTTTTAGGATTAGGTTTATATCTAGGTATATTGTTAGGGTTAGATTTAGGTTAGGTCAGGTTTAGAGCTAGGGGTATTATTAGGGTAAGGGTTAGTGTTTAGGTTAGGTTATGGTTTAGGGTTAGGGTTCGAATTAGCATTAGGTTTAGTGATAGGTTAATGATAGTTTTAGGTTTAAGGTTCAAGTTAGGTGTAGGGTAATGGATAGGGTTAGGTATGGGCATAGGATTAGGGTTTGGGCTAGGGTTAGCATAAGGGTTAGTTTTATCCATAGGGTAATGGATATGGTTAGAGCTAGGGTTAGGGCTAGGGTTAGGCTTAGGATTGGATCTAAAGTAAGGCTTAGGCTTAGGGTTAGGGATATGGTTAGCATTTGGGTTAGCTTTAAGATTAAAGATAGGGTAGGGCTTGGATTAAGGCTAGGTTTTGCAATAGGTTAGGGTTATGGCTAAATTAAGAACTTGTTATGATTAGGGCTAGGTTTAGGGTTGATTATATGGCTAGGTATAGTTTCAGGGTTAGGGTGATGTTTAGAGCTACGGTTAGTGTTAGTGTCAGGGTCAGTGTTCAGATTAGGATTATGGTTAGAATTAAATCCAAAATTAGGCCTAGGTTTAATTCTAGGGAAGAGTTAGTGTTCGGCTTAGGCTAAGGGTTATTATTAGGTGTATGTTTTTTTTTTTGTTTTTTGTTTTTTGTTTTTTTTTTGGTCCAGGGCTAGAGATATGGCTAGATTTAGGATTAGGTTTAGGTCTAAGGCTAGTGTTTGAGTTTGGTTTAGGGTTAGGTTAAGGTTTAGACCTACGATCAGTGTTAGGGTCAGAATAAGGGTCAGTATTAGGGTTAGGGTTTGGGTTATGGTGAGAGCTAGAATGAGAGCTAGAGTTAGGACTAGTAACAGGATTGAGGTTTAGTTAAGTTAAGGATTAGGGTTAGAATTAGGATTAGAATTAGTGTTAGGGTTTGGCTTAGGTAAGGGATAGATTTAGAGCTAGGGTTGGGGCTATAGTTAGGGATAAAGCTAGGTTTAGAGCTCAGATTAGGGCATGTTTTTGTGTTAGGATTAGGACTAGGGTTAGAGTAACAGCTAATGTAAGAACTAGGGTTACAATTAGGGTTAATTTTAGAGTTATGGTTAGGAGTTAGACCTCTAGTGTTAGGATTAGGATTAAGGTTAGGGTGATATTTGGAGCTAGTGTTAGTTTTAGATTAGTAGTCAGGGTCAGGGCTGGTTTTAAGATTAAGGTTAGGACTCAAATTACGGCTATGTTTACTTTAAGTGTTTGCTTTAAGGTTAGGATGGTGTTTACAGTTGGGTGAGTGTTAGGATATGAGTCAGAGTCAGGGTTAGTATTAAGGTTTAGGTTAGGACTTGAATTAGGGCTAGGGTTAGGTCTAGGTGTAGTATTGGGATTTGGTTTAAGTTAAGGTTTAGTATTAGGGCTATTGCTTGATTTTGATTTACTCTAGGATCAGGGTTTGGGGTAGATTTATGAGTAGTGTTAGAGTTAAGGCTAGTGTTTATGTTAGGCTTAGGCTTAGGGTTAGTGTTAGATTTAAAGTTAGGGATAGATCTAGGGTTACAGCTAGGAATAAAGACAGGGCAAGTTTTATGGCTAGGGTTAGAGCTAGGGTTAGGGTTACAGTAATGAATAGGGTTAGAACTAGAAATAGGGCTAGTGTGAAAGTTAGAGTTAGTCTTAGGGCTAGGATGATGGTTAGGAATAGGGGTAAATTAGGGCTAGAATTGGGGATATGGTTATTGTTCAGCCTAGGCCTAGCATTAGGTTTAGGGTCGGGGTTAAGTTTAGGTAAGGATTGGCATTATAGCTAGGTTTAGAGGTAGGGTGAGAGTTATAATTAGGGTTAGGCCTATGGTTAGGGTTAGGGTTCTGATTAAGGCTGGTTTTATGGCTAGGATGAAGGCTAGGGTTTGTTGTAGGGTAGGGCTAGGATTAAGGCTTGGAATAATATCAGGTCTAGGATTATGGTTAAAGATAGATTTCGGGTTAGGTTTATGGATACAGGTAGTTTAAGGGTTATGTTTAGTTTTAGGTCAGGTTTAGAGTTAGGGGTATTATTAGGGTCAGGGCATTGGTTAAGGTTTGGGATAGGCTATGGTTTAAATTTAGGGCTTGAATTAGCATTAAGGTTAGGGTTAGGGTAATGATAAAATGAGGTTTAGGGTTAGGTTTGGTTTAGGGTAATAAATAGGGATAGGATGAGGGATAGGGTTAGCATTAGTGTTAGGGTTATAGTTATGGTGATAGATATTGTTAGAGCTAGGGTTAGGGCTAGGGTTATCCTTATTATTAGGGCTAGGGTTAGGGTTAGTGTTAGGGTTAAAGCTTGGGTTAGGGCTTGAATTAGGGGTAGGTTTTGTGTTAAGTTAGTGCTAGGGTTAGGGTTATGGCTAATGTAAGTACAAGGGTTACATTTAAGGCTAAATTTTGGTTTAGGGTTGGGGCTAGGTCGAATGTTATGTTTAGGTTTAGGGTTAGGGTGATCTTTAGAGTTAGGGTCAGTCTTATGGTCAGATTCAGGGTCAGGGTTAGTTTTTGGTTAAGCTTAAAACTCAAATTAGGGCTAAGTTTATGGTTAGACTTAGGGTTTGGATTAGGTTAAAGATAAGGTTTAGGGCTTTCTGGGATTTGTTTTAGGGCTAATGCTAGGATTAGGGCTAGTTTTAAGATTAGCATTAGGGTTAGGGCTAGTGTTATGTTTAGGTTTAGGCTTAGGGTTAAAGATAGATTTAGAGTTAGATTTAGAGTTAGATCTAGGTTAGGGCTATGGCTAAGGATAGGGCTAGGGTTAGGGCTAGGATTATTGTTACAGTAAGGGATAGGGTTAGAACTATGGATGGAGCAAGGGTGAGAGCTATAGTTATTCTTAGGGCTAGTGTTATGGTTAAGTTTAGGGATAGTTGTAAATTAGGGGTAAGATAAGGGCTATGGTTAGGGCTAAGATTAGGGCTAGGGTTTTTTGTTAGGGTTAGAGCTAGGATTAGAGCTAGTACTAATGTCAGGTCTTGGGTTATGGTTGGGGATTGATTTAGAAGCTTTTATCGCTAGGTCTAGTGTAATGGTTAGGTTTAGGGTAAGGGTCAGGTTTAGAGCTAGGTGAATTATTAGGGTAAGGTTTAGGGTTAGAATTTGTTTGATGTTAGTGTTTAGGGTTAGGGTTAGGGTAATGATAGTTTCTTGTTTAGAGTTCAGTTTAGGTTTAGGGTAATTGATAAGGTTAGGGTTAGCAATAGGTCTAGAGTTAGCATTAGGTAAGGATTATGGTTAGGATAATGGCTAGGTTTAGAGATAAGCTTAGTACTAGATTTATGTTTAGAAATAGGTCTTGAGTTAGAGTTAGGGTTAGGGTTAGATCAAGGGTTAGGGTTAGGTTTATGTTTAGTGTAAGAGTTGGGTTTTGAGCTAGGTTTAAGGCTAGAGCAAGTGTTAGGTTTAGGGTTAGTTCTAGGGATAACATTACAGTACAGTTAGGGTTAGGGTTATGATTAGGGCTATGGTCATCATAAGGGGTAGTATTAGGGTTAGGGTAATGGATACGATTAGATGTAGGTTTAGGTTTATGGTTAGAGTTAGATTGAGGTTTAGGCTTAGGGTTAGGGCTATGGTTATGGTTAGGTTTATGTTAAGGGTTAGGGTTCGAGCTAGGGTTATGTTTATGGTGAGGGTGATGTTTACGGTTAAGTCTAGGATTAGTTTTCTGGCTAGATTTATGCTTATGGTTAGGCCTATGGTTATCAATAGAGTTAGGATTATGTTTAGGGTAATGGGTATCTTTAGAGCTAGGTTTAGTGCTAGATTTAAGGTTAGAATTAGGGCTAGGATTAGGGTTAGATTTAGCCATAGGTGTAGGTGTATATTTAGGGTAAGGGTTAGGTTTTCAGCCAGGGTTAGGACTAAAGTGAGGGTTATGGTAGACTTGGGGCTACGGTTTGTGTTAGGGTTATGCCTAGGCCTAGGTTTCGGCCTAAAATAAGATCTAGGTTTTGTGTTATGTTTAGGCCTATGGTTGGGGCTATGGGTAATATAAGAGCTAGGGTTATGATAAGGGCTAGTTTTAGGGTTAGAGTTTTGGCTAGGTTTAATGTTAGGTTTAGATATTGGTTAGGCTCAGTTTTAGAAATAGGTTTACTGTTAAAGGCAAGGTCAGTGTTCAGGTTAGAGTTAGGGTTAGCATGAGAGCCAGAATTAGGACAAGGTTAAATTTAGGGATAGGGTTGGTGTTTGTTTTAGGTTAAGGGTTATTGTTAGGGCTAGGACTAAGTTTTTGTTTAGGTCTAGGGCTAGATTTATTGCTTTATTTAGGATTTTGTTTAGGTTTAGGGCTAGGGTTAGGGTTAGGTTTAGGTATAAGTTTACTATAAGGCTTGTTTCAGGTTTTGGTTTAGAGTTAGGTTCAGGTTTAGACCTATAATTATTGTTAGTGTCAGAATAAGGGTGAAAGTTAGGGTTAGGTTTTGGGTTAGAATTAGAGCTAGAATGAGTGCTTGGAGTAGAAATAGGGTTAGGATAAGAATTATGATTAGGACTAGGGTTAGCATTATGGATATAGTGTGGCTTAGGGTAAGGGATACAGTTAGGCTAGAGTTTAGGTTAGGTTTAGGACTAGGGTAGGATTAGGTTTAGGGTTAAATCTAGTGTTAGGTCTAGGATTAGGACTATTTTTGTGTAAGGGTTAAGGCCAATGTAATAAGGTTTATGATTAGGGTTAGTTTTAGGGATGAAATTTAAGCTGGTCTAGTGTTAGAATTAGCTTTAGGGTTAGGGTGATATTTAGAGCTATGGTTAGGTTAGGCCTAGGACTTGTATTAGAGTTAGGGTTATGGCTATTTGTAGGATTAGGGTTTGGTTTAGATTAAGGTTTAGTGTTAAAGCAATGGCTCAGTATTGTTTTAGGGCTAGGACTAGGTTTCATGCTAGTTTTAGGATTATCAATGGCATTAGGTCTATTGGTAAGGTTAGGTTTAGGCTTAAGTTTAAGGTTAAATTTAGAGTTATGGTTATCTCTATGGTTAGCTCTATGGCTATGATTAGGGCTAAGGTTAGGGCTAAGGTAACTGATAGGTTTATAAATAAAAATAGAGCTGGGGTGGGAGTGATTTAGTCTTAGGACTTGGGTTAGGGGTTGGTTTACGGTTATGGGTAAATTAGGGCTTGGATTAGCGCTAGGGTTAGTGTTAGTGTTAGGTCTATTGTTAAGGCTAGTGTTAGGGTTTGTGTAATTTTTAGGGTTAGGGTTAATTTTAGGGTTAGCATTAGTTTTAGGGGATGTGATGGGCTTATAGTTAGGTTCAGGACTCGGTCGAGGGTTAAAACTAGGGATAGAGCCAGGGTGAGGGTTTGGATTAGGATTAAGGCTAGGTTTAGGGCTCGGATGAGGGCTAGGTTTTGTGTTAGTATAAGGGCTAGAATTAGGGCTAGGACTAATGTCAGGTCTAGGGTATTGGTTAGGGTTAGGTTTATGGCTAGCTCTAGTGTAAGGGTTAGGTTTAGGGTAAGGGTGAGATTTAGAGCTGCATATATTATTAGAATCGAAGTACAGGTAAGGGTTTACTTTAGGTTAAGGTTTAGGGTTAGGGATCAAATTAGCATTAGGGTTAGTGTTAGAGTAATGAATAGGATTAGGTTTAGGGTTCAGGTTCGGTATAGAGTAATGTATAGGGTTAGTTTTAAGGATAGTGTTAGGTATAGGCCTAGGGTTAGCATTTGGGATAGTCTTATGTGTAGGGTAATGGATACAGTTAGTGATAGTTTTGGAAATTGGGTTAAAGATAGGATTAGGACTAGGGTTAGGGTTAGGCCTAGGGTTAATCTTAGGGTTAGGTTTAGGTTAAGTGTTTATAGTTAGGGCTAGGGATTGGTTTAGGGTTAGAGTCAGGGCTATGGTTAGAAATAGGGTTAGATTTAGGGCTAGTGTTAGCATTAGTGTCAGTGTTATATTTAAGGTAATGGATAAAATTTGAGGTAGGATTTGTGCTATGGGTACAGTTAGGATTAGAGCAAGTGTTAGGATTAGCGTTACATTTAGGGTGAGAGGTTTTGAACTAAAGATAGGGCTAGGCATGTGTGAGGGTTAGGGCTAGGGCTAAGTTTAGGATTACGCTTATAGTTAGTTTTAGTGCTACATTTATGGATAGGTTTTGAGGGAAAATTTTATGGCTAGTGTTAGGACTATGGGTAATGTAAGAACTAGGATTATGTTTATGGCTAGTTTTAAGGTTAGCGTTATGGATAGTTCTAGTGTTAGGGGTATGTTTTGGGTTAGGATAAGGTTTAGAGCTAGGGTTTTTGTTAGGGTAAGGGTCAGTGTTCAGGTTAGCATTGGATCTACGTTTAGGAGCACAAGTTTTCTAGGGTTAGTTTTAGTGGTATTGATAGTCATTGCATTAGACTAATGGTTATTGTCAGTGCTATAACTAGGTTTCTGTTTAGGGCTAGGGCTAGAGTTATGGGTATATTTAAGATTAATTTAAATGTAATGTTAATGTTATGGTTAGGTTTAGGTGTAGGTTTACCTATAGGGCTAGTGTTAATGTTTGGTTTAGTGTTAGGGTCAGCCTTAGACCTAGGGTTGTTAGGTTATGAATAAGCATCACAAATAGGCTTAGGGTTTGGGTTAGGATTAGAGATAGAATGAGGCCTAGGTTTATTACTAGTAATAGGGTTAGGGTTTGGGGTAGACTAAGGATTAGGCTTAGGACTAGGGTAGCATTAGGGTGAGGGTTGGCATATGGTAATGGATAGGGTGAGAGCTAGGGTTACGGTTAACTTCAGTGTTAGTATTAGGGTTAAAGCTAGGGTTAAAGTTCATATTAAGGCTAGCTTTTGTGTTAGGGTTAGGGCTATTGTTAATGTAAGACCTGGCATTATGATTAGGGCTAGTTTTAGGATTAGGGTTAGGGCTTGATTTAGTGTTTGGGTTAGGTTTAGAGTTAGGGGGATGTTTAGGTTTTAGGATCAGAGTCAGGCTCATTATTAGTTGTACGGTTAAGTTTAGGACTCAAATCAGGGCTAGGGTATGGGCTTGGTGTATTGTTAGGTTTTGGTTTAGGTTAAGGTTTAGGATTAGAGCTGTAGCTCAGTTCTGCTTGAATGCTATGGCTATTGTGGGGGATAGTTTTCAAATTAGCATTAGGATTATGTATAGTGTTAGCGTGAGGTTTAGGTTAAAGTATAGGGTTAGATTTAGAGTTAGAGTTAGATCTAGGTTTAGGGCTAGGGCTATGTTTGGGTCTAGGGTTATGGCTAGGCTTTGGGTCATGGTAAGGGATAATGTTAGAACTAGGGCTAGGGCTAGTGCAAGTGTTAGAGTTAGTCATAGGGCTAGGGATATGATTAGATTTAGTGTTAGGGCTAAATTAGGTTTAGGATTAGAGCTAGGTTTAGTATTAGGGCTAGGCCTTGGTTTTGGGCTAGGGTTAGAATTAGGGTCAGTATACGGTATGATATTTTAGCTAGATTAAGTGCTAGGGTGAGGGTTCACTTTAGGGTTAGGCCTAGTTTAGGGTTAGGGTTTGGATTAAGGCTAGGTTTAGGGCCAGGAATAAGGCTATTTTTTAGGCATAAGGGCTAACAATAGGGCTAGGGCTAATGTCACGTCTAGGGTTATGGTTTGGGATAGTTTCAGGGTCAGGTTTATGGCTATGTATAGTGTTAGAGTTATGTTGAGGGTTAGGGTCACTGTTGGAGATAGGGAAATTATTAGGGTCAGGGTAACTGTTAGGGTTTGTTTAAGTTAAGGTTTATTTTTAGGGCTCAAATTAGGTTAGGATTATGTATAGGGTTAGGATAATGAATATGGTTAGGTTTAGGTTTCAGGTTAGATTAACGGTAATGGATAGGGTTAGGTTTATTGATAGAGTTAGGGTTATCCTAGCATTAGTATTAGGGTTAGGGTTAGGGTTAAGGTAATAGATAGGATTAGAGCTAGATTTAGGGCTACGGTTATGGATTGGATTTAGGCTAGTGTTAGGATTAGGTTTAAAGCTAGTGTTATGGTTAGGGTTAGTCCTAGGTTTTATATTAGGTTAGGGTTAGGGTAGGGCTATGGCTAATAATTTAAGAACTAAGATTACGATTAGGGCTAGTTTTAGGGTTAGCGTTAGGGCTAGTTCTAGTGTCAGGGTTAGGTTATGATTAGAGTGATGATTTTAAATAGGGTTAGTGTTAGCATCAGTGTCAATGTCAGTGTTAGCTTTAGGGTTTGGCATAACACTCAAAATAAGGCTAGAGTTATGGGTATGTATAGGGTTAGGTTTTGTGTTTGTGTTAGGGCAAGAATTAGGACTAGCTTTAATGTCAGCTCTGAGATTACAATTAGGTTAGTGTTAGAGTGAGGGCTAGGGCTCAGTTTTGCTTTAGAGCTACAGCTAGTTTTAGAACTAGATTTAGGATTAGCAATCGTGTTAGGGCTAGTGATTAGTGAGGTTCAGGCTGAGAATTAGGGTTATATTTAGAGTTATGGTTAGATATAGTGTTAGGACTTGGGCTAGTTTTAGGGCTTAGTTTTAGGCTAGTGTTAGGGTTATGGTAATAGATAGAGTTAATACTAGAAATAGGTCTAGAGCAAGAGTTAGAGTTAGTCTTAGGGGTAGGGTTAGAGTTAGGGTTATTATTAGCACTAAATTAGGGCTAGGATTAGAGCTAGGGTTAATGTTAGGGTTAGGGTTAGTGTTAGTATTAGTGTTAGTGTTGGATTAGGGTTAGGGTTAGGGGAAGGGATGTGGTTATACCTAAATTCAGAACTAGGTCGAGGGTTGAAATTAGGGATTGGGCTAGGGTTAGGGTTCAATTTAGGATTAAGGCTAGGTTTAGGGCTAGGATGAGGGTTTGGGTTTGTGTTAGATTTAGGGCGAGAATTAGGTCTATGGCTAATGTCAGTAAGGGTTACGCTTAGGGATAGTTTTAAGGTTAGGTTTATGGCTAGGTCTATTGTCATGTTTAGGGTTCAGGATATGGTTCTGTTTAAAGCAAGGTGTATTGTTAGGGTAAGTGTCTTGTTTAGGGTTTGGTTTAGGTTACAGTTTAGGTTTAGGGCTCAAATTAGCATTAAGGTTAGCGTTAGGGTTAGGGTAATGAATAGGCTTAAGATTAGAGTTCAGGTTAGGTTTAGAGTAATAGATATGGTTTTGGTTTGTGATAGGTTTTGGATTAGGCCTAGAATTATCATTAGTGTATTGTGGTATCCTTAGGGTAATTTATAGGGTTAGACCTAGGATTAGTGCTAGGGTTATGGTCATGGTTAGTGTTAGGGTTAGGGCTAGGGTTATCATTAGGGTTAGGGTAATAGATGTGGATGTCAGGTTAGAGTTACAGATAAGTTTAGGTTAGAGTTAGGGTGAGGTTTAGGGTTTGGGTAAGGATTTGAGCTAACTTAGGTTAGTATTTGGGTTAGGTTCACTGTTAGTTCTAGGATTAGGTTTATGTTTATGTTTAGGGTATGTTTAGTTTTAGGTCTAGTGTTATCATTATAGTTAAATTTAGGGTTAGGGTAATGGGTAGGGTTCAAGCTAGGGTTATGTCTAGGGTTCAGGTAAGGATTAGGGCTAGGGTTAGTCCTTCAGTTAGAGTTAAGGTTGGCTTAAGTTTAAGGGTTAGGGATTGAGGTAGGGTTAGGGCTGGAATGAGGGTTAGGGTTACAGTCAGGGCTAGAGAATTGTTAGTATTAGAGTTAGGGCTAAGGTTATCATTAGGTTTAGTTTTATGCTTAAGGTTGTAGATAGAGTTAGAGCTAGGGTTTGTGGTATGGTTAAGGTTAGGATTAGGTCTAGGTTTAGGGTGAGGTTTGGGGTTTTGGCTAGGGTTATGTTTATGGTAAGGTTAAGGATCTGAGCTAGGGTTAGAACTAGGACGAGGGATAAGGTTAAGTTTAGGGCTAGGTTTATGGTTAGAGTTATGCTTAGGGTTAGATTTAGGGCTACACTTAGGGCTAGGTTTTGTGTGATGTTTGGGGCTAGTGTTAAGTGTATTAGTAATTTAAGAGCTAGATTCATGTTTATGGCTAGATTTAGGGTTTTTCTAGTGTTAGGGTTAGTTTTTTGGTAATGACAAGGTCTAGAGCTAGGTTTTTTTTTTTTTTTTTTTTGGGTAAGTGTCAGGGTTCAGGTTAGGATTAGGTTTAGAGTTAGGTCCAGAATGTGGACTAGAGTTAAATCAAGGGGTAGGGTTAGTGTTTGGTTTAGGTTAAGGGTTATTGTTAGGGCTAGGATTAGGTTTATGGCTATATTTAGAATTAGGTTTAAGTCTAGGGCTAGTGTTAGTGTTAAGTTTAGTTATAGGGTTAGTGGTAGGGCTAGTGTTAGGTTTTGGATAAGGGTTAGGTTCAGTTTTAAACCTAACTTTTGGGTTAGATTCAGAATAAGTGTCAGGGTTAGGGTTAGGGTTTGGGTTAAGTTTAGAGCTAGAATGAGGGCTAGGTTTAGGACTAATAATAAAGTTAAGGTTTGGGGAAGGCTTAAGATTAGGGTTAGGACTAGGGTAGAAGTAGGGTGAGGGTTTGTTTTAGGGTACGGGATAGGGTTAGATCTAGAATTATAACTAGGGATAGGGTTAGGGTTAGGGCTAGGGTTAGCGTTAAAGCTAGGGTTAGGGCTTGGATTATGGCTGGGTTTTTTGTTAGGTTTAGGGCTATAGCTAATGTAAGAACTGGCATTACATTTAGGGATAGTTTAGGGTTAGTTTAGGGCGAGGTATAGTGTTAGGTTTAGGTTTAGGGATAGGGTGATGTACAGAGCTAGGGTCAGTGTTAGAGTCAGGGTCAGGGTTAGAATTAGTTTAGGGTTAGGACTTGAATTAGGGCTAGTGTTAGGGATAGGTGTAGGTTTAGGCTATGGTTTAGGTTAAGTGTTGGGGTCAGTGCTATGGCTCAGTTTTGCTTGAGCGCTAGGGATAGGGTTAGGGCTTGTTTTCAAATTAGCATTAGGATTAAAGCTAGTGATAGCATATGGTTTAGGCTTATGGTTAGGGTTAGATTTAGAGTTAGGCTTAAATCTAGGATATGGTTAGGGTTTTGGCTAGGGTTTGGGTTTTCATAAAGGATAGGGTTAGATCTAGGGATAGGGCTAGATCTAATTAGTTATAGTTATTCTTAGTATTAGAATTTTGTAGGGTTAGGGCTTTATTAGGGCTAGGTTTAGAGCTAGGGTTAGTATTAAGGCTAAGCCTAGGTTTAGGGCTATGGTTAGGGTTACGGTTATGGTTAGGCATGATGTTATCACTAGGTTTAGAACTAGGGTGAGTGTTAAAATTAGGGTTAGGGCTAGTGTTAGGGTTAAGGTTAGGATTAAAGCTTAGTTTAGGGCTAGGATTAGGGCTAGGTTTTGTGTTATGGTTAGGGCTTCATTAGTGCTAGAGCTAATTTCTGGTCTAGGATTATGGTTAGAGATAGTTTTAGGGTTAGAATTATGGCTAGGTATAGTGTAAGGGTTAGGTTAAGGTTTAGGGTAAGGTTTAGATCTAGGGGCATTTTAGGGTAAGGTACTGAGTTCCAGGATGAATTAGGTTAATGTTTAAGTTTAGGGCTCAAATTAGTGTTAGAGTTAGGGTTAGGAATAGGTTTATGGATATGGTTAGGTTTATGGTTCAGGTTAGTTTTAGTGTAATGTATAGGTTTAGGTTTACGAATAGGGTTAGGGTTAGCATTAGGGTTAGGGTTAGGTTTAAGGACTGATAGGATTAGAGCTAGGTTTAGGGCTATGGTTATTGTTAGGATTAGGGCTAGGGTTCGTGTTAGGTTTTGGGTTATTTCAAGGGTTAGTGTTAGCATTAGATTTAGGGTAAGTGTTAGAGCTAGGGTTACGGTTATTGTTAGTGTTAAAGCTAGTGTTAGGGTTCTGATTAGGTTAGGTTTGTGTTAGGGTACTGTTAGGGTTAGGGCTACAGCTCATGTAAGAACTAGGGTTACAGTTATGGCTAGTTTTAGGGTTAGGGTTAGGGCTAGGTCTAGTGTTAGGGTTCGGTTTAGGTTTTAGGTGATGTTTTGAGCTAGATTTAGTGTAGGTTCAGAGTAAGGGTCAGGGTGAGTTTTAGTGTTAGGGATAGGACTCAAATTAGAGGTAGGTTTAGGTTTAGGCTTAGGTGTAGGCTTGGGGTTTGGTTTAGGTTAAATGTTAGGGTTAGGGCTATGGCTCTGTTTTGTTTTAGGGCTTGGGCTAGGTTATGTCTAGTTTTAGGATTAGCGTTAGTGTTACAGCTTTGTTAGTGAGAGATTTAGGCTTTGATTTAGGGTTACATTTAGAGTTATGATTAGATATAATATTAAGGCCAGGGTATGGGTTAGAGCTAAGGTTAGGGCAAGTTTTAGGTTTATGGTAAGGGTTGGGTTTAGAACTAGGAATAGGACTAGGGTGAAAGTTAGAGTTAGTCTTAGGGCCAGGGTTATGTTAGTTTTAGGGCTAAATTACTGCTAGGATTGGGTCTAGGGTTTGTGCTAGGTTTAGGCCTAGTTTTAGGCTTAGGTTCAGGTTTAGGGATAGGGTTAGGTTCAGGGGAAGGGATGGAGTTATAGCTAGTGTTAGGTCTAGGTCGATGTTTTGAATTATGGTTAGGGCTAAGATTATGTTTCAGGTTAGTAATAAGGCTAGGTTTCGGGCTAGATTGAGAGCTAGGGTTTGTTTTAGGGTTATGACAAGAATTAGGGCTAGGGCTAGTGTCAGGTCTAGGGTTATGGTTAGGAATAGATTGAGGGTTAGATTTATTGCTAGGTCCAGGATAAGGGTTAGGTTTAGAGCTGGGGGTATTATTAGGGTTAGAATCAGGTTTCAGTTTTGGTTTAGGTTAGGGTTTAGGATTAGGGCTCAAATTAGCATTAGAGTTATGGATATGGTATGATAGTGTTAGGTGTAGGGTTCAGGTTATGTGCAGGGCAATAGATAGGTTTAGAGTTAGTGAAAGTTTTAGGTTTAGGCCTAGGGTTAGCATTAGGGTAAGGGTTATGTTTTGGGTAATGGAGAGGATTAGAACTAGGGTTAGGGCAAGGGTTATGGTTAGTATTAGGGCTTCAGGTAGGTTTAGGGTTAGAGTTAGGCCCAGGGATAGTGTTAGGTTTAGGATTAGGGTATGGTTTAGGGTTTGATCTAGGGTAGTACTTGGGTGAATGTTAGGTTTAGGGTTAGGCCTAGGTTATATTCATGGTTAGGGTCAAGGTTATGTTAGGACTAGGGCTAGGGTTATCATTAGGTTTAGGGTATTGGATAGGGTTTGATGATGGGTTAGGATTAAGTTTAGTATTAGGTTTCAGTTTAAGGGTAGTGTTAGGGATAGGTGTAGGGTTAGTTTTAGGGTAATGGTTAGGGTTTGAGCTAGGGTTAGGTCTATGACAAGGTTTAGGTTTATGGCTATGTCTAGGGTTAGTTTTAGGGTAGATTTGGGGTTAGGCCTAGGATTATCATTGGGGTTAGTGTTAGGGTAATGGGTAGGGTTAGAGCTAGAATTATGGCTAGGGTTAAGGTTAGGATTAGGGCTAGGGTTAAGGTTAGGGTTAGGTTTAGGCCAAGGGTTAGTGTTAGTGTTAGGTTATATTTAAGGGTTAGGGATTGAGCTAGGATTTGCACTAGGATGAGGTTTAGGGTTAGAGTCAGGTTTAGGGTTAGGGCTACGTTTAGCATTAGGATTAGGGTTATGGTTAGGGTAATGGATAGAGTTAGGTATAGGATTTGGCTTATGGTTATGGCTAGTTTTAGCATTACTGATTTGGCTAGGTCTAGTTTAGGGTTAGGTTTTCAGTTAGAAAAAGGTTTCAAGGTAGGGTTTTTGTTAGGGTAAGGGTCAATGTTTGTGATAAGGTTAGATTTATGATTAGGTCCAGCATTAGGACTAGGGTTAGGTCTAGAGGTGGGGTTAGTGTTTGGGTTAGTTTAAGGGTTATCATTAGGGCTAGGGCTAGGTTTATGTTTAGGACTAAGGCTACAGTTATCGCTAGATGAAGGATTAGGTGTAGATCTAGGTCTAGTGTTAGGAGTAGGTATAGGTATAGGGTTACAGGTAGTGCCAATGTTAGAAGTCTGTTTAGGGTTAGGGTCAGGTTTAGACCTATGGTAAGTATTAGGGTCAGAATAAGGGTCAGGGTTAGATTTAGGGTTTTGGATAGGGATAGAGCTTGTTTGAGAGCTAGTGTTAGGACTAGAGTTAGGGTTTGGGTTAGGCTAAGGATTAGGTTAAAACTAGGTAGCTTTAGGGTTAGAATTTGGCTTAGGGTAAGGGACACGGTTAAAGCTAGGCTTAGGTGAGGATTATGGTTAGGGCTAAAGTTAGAGTTATAAGCCAGTGTTAGGGCTCAGATTAAGGCTAGGTTTTGTGTTAGCTTTAGGTCTTTGGCTAATGTAAGTACTAAGGTTACATTTGGGGATAGTTCTAGGGTTATTATTACGTCTAGGTCTAGTATTAGGTTAGCTTTCGGGTTAGGGTTTTGTTTAGCATAATGGATAGGTTAGGGTTAGAGAAAATGTTAGGGTTAGGCTGAGAATTAGCATTAGGGTTAGGGTTTGGGTTAGGGTATTGAATAGTGTTAGAGCTAGGGTTAGGGCTAGGGTTTTGGTTAGGTTTAGGGTAGGGTTAAGGTTAGGTTTATGTTTAGTGTAAGGATTAAAGTTAGGGTTAGGTTTAGGGTAAGGGTTAGAGCTACATTTAGCGTTAGAGATAGGGTTAAATCTAGGGTTTGGGATCAGATTAGGGCTAGGTTTTGTATTTTGTTAGGGCTAGTGTTAGTGATATGGCTAATGTAAGAACAAGGGTTATGATTAGGGCTTATTTTAGGGTTACAGTTAGGGCTAAGTCTAGTTATAGATTTAGGTTTAAGTTTAGGGGGATGTTTTGAGCTAGGGTTAGTTTTAGGTTCAGAGTCAGGGGTTCAGTGTTAGTTTTAGATTAGGGATAGGACTTGAATTAGGGGTAGGCTTAGGGCTAGATGTAGCATTAGGATTTGGTTTAAATTAATGATTAGGGTTAGTGCTATAGCTTGGTTATGTTTTAAGGCTAAGACTAAGATTATGGTAAGGGACAGGATTTGAACTAGAAATAGGGATAGGCGAGAATTAGATGTTGTCTTAAGGCTAGGGTTAGGGTTTGGGTTAGGGCTAAACTAGGCCTAGGAATAGGTCTAGAATTAGTGTTAGGGTTAGGCCTAATGTTAGGGCTATGTTTAGTGTTAGGTTTAGGGTTAGGTTTAGGGGAAGAGATGGGGTTATACCTAGGTTTAAGGCTAGGGCGATGATTAAAATTATGTTTAGGGATAGGGTTAGGATTGGGTTAGGATTAAGGCTATGTTTGGTGTTAGAATTAGGGCTATGGTTTTTGTTAGGTTTAGGGCAAATTTTAGGGGTAGGGATAATGTCAGGTTTAGAGTTATGGCTAGGGGTAGTTATAGGGTCAGTTTCATGACTATGTCTTGTATAAGGGTTAGGTTTAGGGTAAGGATCAAGTTTAGAATTAGGTGATTTTTAAGGTCAGATTTAGGTTTTGGTTTCATGTTAGGTTAAGTTTTGTGCTTAGGGCACAAACTACAGTTAGGTTAGGGTTAGGTTTAGGGTAATGGATAGGGTTAGGTTTAGGATTCAGGTTAAGATTAGGATAATGGGTATGGTTAGGGTTAGTTATAGGGTTAGGGTTAGGCCTAGGGTTAACATTTGGTTTATGGTTATTGTTAGGGTAATGGATAGCATTAGAGCTAGGGGTAGGTCTAGTGTTTTGGTTAGGTTTATGGCTAGAGTTAGATTTAGGTTTAGGGCTAGGGCTAGGGTTAGTGTTTGGGTTAGGTTTAGGATATAGGTTAGGTTTTGAACTATGCTTAGTGCTAGGGTGAAAGTTAGATTTAGTGTTATGTCTAGGGTTAGATTTAGAGTTAAGGTTAGGGTTAGAGTTAGGGTTAGAGCTAAGGTTACTTTTAATTAGGTTAATGGGTTGGATTAGATGTCAGGTTAACGTTAGGGTTAGTTTTAGGTTTAGGGTTAGTGTTAGGGTTTTGGCTAGGGTTAGGGTTAGAGTATAGATTAAGATTTGATCTAGGGTGTGGGCGATGATGAGGGTTAGGTTTAGGGTAAGGTCTAGGATTAGGTTTACAGTTAGTGTTAGAGCTAGGGTTATTAATAGGTTTAGGGTTATGTTCATTGTAATGGATAATTATAGAGACAGTATTAGGCCTAGTATTAACATTATGAATAGGGCTAGGGTTAGCGTTAGGTTTAGGGATAGGGCTAGGGTTATGTATAGGGTTAGGGTTAGGTTTTTAGCTAGATTTAGGTCTAAGTTGAGGGTTAGGATTAGTGTGAGGTATACGATTAGGGTTAGGGTATTCTTAGGACTAGGTTTGGCCTAGGTTTAGGGCTAGATTTTGTGTTAGGTTTAGAGCTAGGTTTAGGGCTATGGGTATATAAGGACTAGGGTAATGGTTAGAGTTATGGCTAAGTCTAGTGTTAGGTTTATATTTTGGTTAGGGTCAGTTTTAAAGCTACGTTTGTGTTAGTGTAAGTGTCTGTATTTGGATTGGGATTAGCGTTAGGGATAGAACCTATTTTAGAATTGGTTAATTCTTGATGTAGGGTTAGTGTTTGGGTTAGGTTAAGGGTTATCATTAGGGCTGGGGCTTTGTTTTTATTTTTGTCTTGGGTGAGAGATATGGGCAGATTTAAGATTAGATTTATGTCTGGGGCTACTGTTAGTGTTAGGTTTATGTATACGTTTATGGGTAGGGCTAATATTAGGGTTTGGTTTATGGTTAGAGTCAGGGTTAAGGTTAGTGTTTGGGTTACTTTTATAACTAGAATGATGACTATGGTTAACATTAGTAATAATGTTAGCATTTGTGTTAGGCTAAGGATTATATTTAGCACTACGTTTAGCATTAAGGTTAGGGTTTGGCTTAGGTTGAGGGATAGGATTAGTGCTAGGGTTAGGGTTAGGGTTAGGGCTAGTGTTAGGGTTAGGTTTAGGTTTAGGTTTATTGCTAGTTGTAGTGTAAAGTTTTGTTTAAGGTTAGGATCAGGTTTAGACCTACGGTTACCGTTAGAGTCAGAATAAATGTCAGGTTTGGGATATTGTTAGAGCTAGAATGAGGGCTAAGGTTAGGACTACTAATAGAGCTAGGTTTTGGGTTAAACTAAGGATTAGGGTGAAGACTAGTGTTATCATTAGGGTTTGGGTTAACTTAGGGTAAGGGACAAGGTTAGAGCTAGGATTAGGGCTATGATTAGTGTTACGGTTAGGGCTAGTATTATAGTGTAAGGGTTAAAGCTAAGTTTAGGTCTCAGTTTAGAGGTAGGTTTTGGTTAGAGTTAGGGCTAACTTTAAAGTTGTAGCCAATGTAAAGACTAGGGTTACGATTTGGGTAAGTTATAGGATTAGGGTGAGGACTAGGTCTAGTGTTAGGGTAAACTAACCGGAAAACTTAACCTAGACATAATCCTAAATTTAACACTCAGCATAGCCCTAACTCTAACTCAAACCCTAAATCTAACCATAACCCTAAGCATAACCATAGCACTAATCCTAATCCTAAACCAAAATCTAACCCTAACCCTAACACTCTATCTAAACCTATCCATTACCCAAACCCTAAACCTAAACTTAATTATAATCCTAGCCCTAACACTAACCCTAACACTAACTCTACCATAATCTTATCCCTAGACTTAACCCTAAAACAAACCCTCTCCCTAGCCATAACCCTAGCTCAAAACCGAACCCTTACACTAATCATAACCCTAAACCTAACCCTAATTTTCAACTAACCCTAACCATAACTCAAGACCTATTCCTAACCTTAAACCTAGTTCTAACCTAAGCTCTAATCCGACCCACTACATTAACCATAACCCTTACCCTAATGCTAACCCTAAGCCTAATCCTAACCCTATTGCCAATGCTAACCCTATCAATTACCCTAAACCTAACCTGAACCCTAACCTAAACCATATCATTATCCTAACTCTAACCCTTATGCTAATTCCAGCCCTAAACCTAAATCCTAACTTAAACAAAACCTTAAACTTGACTCTCACCTTAAAGTTTCCCCTAGCTCTAAACATGACCCTTACCCTAAGCCTAACTCTTACACAAGATGTAGACCTAAAACTAACCCTAAAATTACCTTTAATCATAACACTAGACCTGATATTAGCCCTAGCCCTAATCCTAGCCCTAAATATATTAAAAAAACACTATCCCTCATCTTAGCCGTAAACCTAGCCTTAATCATTACCCTAACTCTATGCCTAGCCCTATCCCTACTCTAACCATAACTCTACCTCTAAACCTAGCTATAACACCATCCCTTATCCTAAACATAAACCTAACTATAACCCTATCACTAGGCCTAAACTGTACACTAACTCCAGCCCTAATCCTGGCCTTAACCCTTATCCAAACCCTAACCCTAATCGTAGCCCTAAGACAAACTCTAACTCTCACACTAGCCCTACTCCTAGTTCTAACCCTATCCCTTACCATAACTCTAAATCTAGCCCTAACCCTAGCCCTAACACTTGCCATATCCCTAGTCCTAGCCTAACCCTAGATCTAAGCCTAAGTCTAAATATAACTCTGATCATATTCCTAAGCCTAACACTAACACTAGACCTACACCTCATACTCATCATAAAACGAGTGTTAACCCTAACCCTGGAACTAAAACAAAACAGAGCAATAGACCTAACCATAAATCTTAACTTAAACTAAACCCGCAATTACACCTAGAACTAACCCTAGCCTTAATTCGAGTCCTAACCCTAACCTTAAAACTAACCCTAACCCTGATTTATACCCTAATACTAACCCTAGCTCTAAAACAACACTCTTACCTTAAACCAAACCCTAACAGTAAATCTAGCCCTAATTTGAGTCCTAATCTTAACACTAACCCTGTCGCTGACTCCTATCCTAACAATAACTCTAGATCTAAATTAATCCTAAACTTAAACCTAACAATAAACACTAATCTTAAACACTAACCCTAAATCTAACTAGAAAGTAATCCTGACTCCTACATTATTCGTTGCCCTAACTTTAGCCCTAATGCTAACACAAAAACTAGCAGCAATCCGAACCCTAAATCTAGATTTAACACTAACCCTACCCCTAACACTAGCTCTAACTCTATCCCTAAGCCTAAGAAAAACCCTATCCCTAAAGGTAACCCTAGACCTATTCCTAATCCTTAGGCTAATCAAAAACCTAACCCTAATAATAGTCCTAAACCTAGCCCTCATTCTAGCTCTAACCTATCCCAAACCCTTACCCTAACAGTGACTCTTATTCTTAACATAACACTAAACCTAGGTCTAAACCTGACCCTAACCCTAAAAAACCCCTAACAGTAGCCCTCCCAGTAATCTTATACTAAACCTGACTCTACCAGTAGCCCTAGACCTAAACCTAATCCTAAATGCAGCCTTAACTCTAACCCTAGACCTAAACAAAATTCTAGCCCTAGCCCTAACAATAACCCTTAACCTAATGTAAAGTCTAACCCTACCCCTAGACATAAACCTAGTCCTAATTCTGGCTTTAACCTTAAGCCTAACACTAACCTGAACATGGATGCTGCATTTAACACTAAGCTATCTCTAAACCTGCATTAACTGAAAATCTTAACCTAACACTAGACCTAGCCGTAATCCTAACCCTAAAACTAGCCCTAATCATAATCTTAGCTCTTTCATTACCCATAGCCCTAACCCTAAACCATTACCTAGAGTAAATCCTAGGCCTAAACCTAGCCCTAGGTGTAACACTAACAGTAACCCCATCCCTAATCCCAACCCTACCTTACTCCTAAATTTACTCAATGCCTAACTCTTGCCCTAACCCTTATCCTAACACTAATGATAAACGTAGCCCTAACCCTAACCCTAACCCTAAACCTACCATAATCCTATCCCTAGACCTAATGGTGAACCTAACCAAAAACTTATCCCTTGCCCTAACTCTAGCTCAAACCCTAATCCTTACCATAAACAAACCCTATCCCAAATGCTAACCCTAAAACTAGCCCTAATTCCAACTGTAACCATAGCCCAAACCCTAGCTCTAACCCTATCCATTACCATAACCATAACACTAACCTAATTCTAACCCTAGCTCTAATAACTCTAAATGTACCCTTATCCCTAGCTCTGATTCTAACATGAACACACAACCTAGCTCCAAGACTTACTAAATTCATAAGCCTTACCCTTAACCTAATGGTAAGAAAAAAAAAAAATAAGCCTAACACTAACCCTAACCCTAACCCTAATACTAACCCTAAACTTTGACCTAAACCTAAACCTAACCCTAGCCATAGCACTAACCCTAGCTTAAATCCTAACCCGTATCCTAATATTAACCCTAACTCTAGCTTTAACCCTAACCATAACCCTGAATCTAGCCTTATCCTAAACATAATTCTAGTCCTAACCATAGCTCTAAATTGATCAATTACCCAAACAATAACCATAAACCTAATGCTAAGCCTAGGCCTAACCCTAACCCTATCCATTAACCTAAAACTAACATGAATCCTAAACGTAACCTGAAGCCTAAACCTAATCCTATATTTTACACTAACTCTAACTCTAACCCTAATGCTACATTGAGTGCTAACCCTAAAGCTCAACCTAATCCAAACCCCAAACCTGACCTGACCACTATAATACCACTAGGTTTAAACCTGAACCTTAACATAAACCTAACTCGGAATATAGACCTAGACATAAACCTTACCCTAAAACTATCCCTAAACATAACCCTAGACCTGGTATTAGCCCTAGCCCTAATTCTTGCCATAACCCTAACAAATCTAGCCCTCATTCTAGCCCTAAACCTAGTCTTGATCCTAACCCGAACCCTAAAACTAGCCCTATCCCAATTTTATCCCTCGCCCTATATCTGAACCTACATATAACCCCAACCCTTCCCCTAAATCTAACACTAACTGTAACCCTAGATTTTACCCTTACACTAATCCTAGACCTGATCGTAGCCCTAATTTATCCCTAACCCTAATCCTAACACTAGCACTAATACTAACTCTAACTATTGCCCTAGCCCTATTCCTAGTTGTAACCCTATACCTTACCATAACCCTAACACTTGCTGTACCCTTAGACCTAAACCTAGCCCTAGCACTAACCCTAGATCTAACCATAACTCTAAATCTAACCCCAACCCTAAGCCTAAATCTCACACTAAATTTAGCCCTAACACTAACGCTAATCTTAAAACTAGCCCTAACCTAGACCCAGCCTTAAAAAAATCAAGCTACAGCCCTAACTATAACCCTTAACCTAAACCAAAACCTAACCCACACCTAGCCCTATCCCCAGCCCTAATTCAAGTCCTACCCTAACCCTAAAACTAACCTTGACCCTGACTCTGACCCTAACACTAACTCTACCTCTCAGATCACCCTAAAATTATACCTACACCTAAAACTACACCTACCATTAAACCTAACACTAAAAGTAGCCCTAATCATAACCCTAGTTCTTACATTAGTCGTATCCCTAATCTAGGCCTAACCTAACCTAAAACCTAGCATTAGTATGAATCCTACACCTTTTTTAACCCTAACCATAACTAGAGCGCTAACCATTACCCTAAACATAACCCTAACACTAAAACTTGCTCTTATTCTAAGCCTAACCCTAGCCTTAATCCTAACCATAATCCTAGCCCTAAACCTAGCTCTAACCATATTCATTACCTTAACCATAACCCTAACCCTAATGCTAATTTTAAGATAACCTTAACCCTATCTCTAACCATAACTTTATCCATTACCCTAAACCTAACCTAAAAACTAAACCTAACCATAAATATTACCCTAACCGTAATACTAACCCTAATGCTAATGAAAGCCATTATCCTAAACCTTAACCTAATTCAAACCTTAATCATGACAGTCACCCTAATAATAACCCTATCTCTAAACCTGACCCTAACGCTCAACCTAAAACTTACACTAAAACTAGCCGTAAATCTAACCATAAAAATATCCCTAACCATAAATCTAGACCTGACATTAGCCCTAGCACTAATTCTAACCCTAAACCTAACACAAAACCTAACCTTAATCCTAGCACTAAAACTAGCCCTAATCCTAGCCCTAAACCTAGCCTTCATACTAACCCTAACCCTAATCCTAGCCCTAACCCTATTTTGTACCTCGCCATAAACCTAGCAATAACATCATATCTTACACTAATCCTAATGCTAACCTTAGCCCCAAAAGTAGGACTAGCCCTAACACTTACCCTAGAGCTAATCCTGGCACAAATTTAATCCTAAACCTAACCCTAAATGTTACCCTAACCATAACTCTCACCCTAGCACTAACACAAGTTCTAAATCTATCCCTTAACACAAACCCTAGACCTAAACCTAGCCCCAACCCCATTCCTACATTCACCCGAGCCCTCAACCTAGACCTAACCCTAACCCTCAATCAAACCCAATTCCTAAGTCTAACCCTCACCCTAATACTAGTCCTAACCCTAATGCTAATTGGAAAACTAGCCCTAACCCTAGTCCTAGCACTGAAACAAAACTGAGTCATAGGCTTAATGCTAATTCTTAACCTAAACTAAAACCTAAGCTTATACCTAGACCTAACCTTAGCCCTAATTTGAATCCTCACCCTAACTCTAGAACTTACTCTGACCATGACTCAGACTCTAAAAATAACCCTAGCTCTAAACATCACACTAACACTAAACTTAACCCAAACTCTAGACCTAGCCCTAACCCTAACCCTATCCCTAAAATTAGCCCTAATCATAACACCAGTTCTTACATTAGCCATAGCCCTGTGCTATCAGAAAAGCTAGCTCTAATCTGAGACCTAAACCTAGTTTTAAACCTAACCCTAAACGAAACCTTGACCTATACAAAACCCTAACGCTACCCATTACCCTAGCTCTAAACCTATCCATTAATAATACCCCTATCTCCAAAAGTGACCCTAACCATCCACCTAACCCTTACACGATACATAGCCATAAACCTAACCCTGAAACTATCCCTAACCATAATCCTAGACCTGACATTAGCCCTAGCACTATTGTTAGCCCTTATGCTAAAAAAAGCCCTAATCCTGGCCCTAAACCTAGCCTTAATCAGAACCCTAACACTAACACTAGGCCTAACCCTAAAGTGAAGACTCACCCTAGCCTTTAAACTAGCTAAATATCATACCGTACCCTGACCTCATTTCTAACCCTAGCCCTAAACCAAGGCCTATCCCTAATACTAAACCTAGCTCTAATCCTAGACCTAATTTAGTCATAACCCTAAACCTAATCATATCCCTAGACCTAAGACTAACTCTAACACTTGTCTTAGCCCTATCCCTAGTTCTAACATAATCCCTTACCATAACCCAAATCCTAGCCATAACCCTAGACCCAAACTTAGCCCTAGCCCTAAACCTACATCTAACCCTAACTCTAAATATAACCCTAAACATTAACCTAAACCTCACCCTAACACTAGACCTAATCCTAATGCTAATTTGAAAACTATCCCCCATAATAGGCATAGCATTCAAGAAGAACTGAGCTACAGCTGTAATCCTAAACCTTAATCTAAATGAAACCCCAACACTACCAGCCCTTACCCTATACCTAATTTGAGTCCTAAACCTAACCGTACAACTTAAAATGATCCTTACTCTGATCCTATAATTAACCTGAGCTCTTAACATCACCCTAACCCTAAACCTAACCTGAACACTAAACCTAGCCCTAAACCCAATCCTAAAACTAGCCCTCATCATAATGCCAGGTCTTGCATTAGCAATAGCCCTAACCCTAATACAAAACCTAGCCTTAATCTATACTTTAACCCCAGCTTTAACCCTATTGCTAACACTAACCCTAACCCTAACACTAGCTCTCACCCTATCCCTTACCCTATGCCATCCCTCACCCTAATGCTACCCTAGTGCTAACACTAATCCTTAGCATACCCCAAACCTTAACTCTATTACTAGTCCTAACCCCAGGCCTCATTCTATCTCTAACCCTAACCCAAACCTTAAGCCTATCCCTGACCCATATTCTGACCCTAACACTAACCCAAGGTCTAAGCCTGACACTAACACTAAACCAAACACTAACACTATCCCTATGGGTTAACCTATACCTAAACCTAACTGTAACATTAACACTAGACCTAAACTTAATCTTAAATATAGCCATAACTCTAGCCCTAGCCCTAAACCAAAACCTAGCTCTAGCACTAACAATAACCATTAGTCTAACACAATGACTGACAATACCCCTAGAACTAACCCTAGTAAAATTGTGCTCCTAACCATAAATCCAATGCTCACCTGAACACTGACCCTTAACCTAAAACCATCTCTAGCTCTAAACCTTATCCTAACCCAAAACATACCCCTAACACTAGACATATCCATAACCCTAACCTTAAAAATAGCCATAAACATAATCCTAGTTCTTACATTACACATAGTCCTAACACTAGCCATAAACCTCCCCAAAAAAGCCTATCCCTAAATGTAGAACTAAAACTAGCTGTAAGCCTAATACTAACCTTAAACCTAGCCCTAAACCTCACACTTGCCTAGCCGTAAACTTAGCTCAAATTCTAACTCTTATGCTAAATGTAACCCTTTCCCTAACCCTTGCTCTAATCCTAACTGTGACCACAGAACAAATTCTACCTCAAATTCTATCCATTACCTTAAATATAACCCTAACACTAATGCTAACGCTAGCCATAACTCTAAACCTAATTCTAACCATAGCCCTGATTCTAACCCTAAACCTTGCCCTAACCCTAACCATAAAGGCTTAACCTAAACCTAACCCTAACACTAACCCTAGGCCTAACCCTAAGCCTAGTCCTAATCCTAACTTTAACCAAATCCCTAACACTATCACTAACTGTATCCATTACCCTACACATAAACCTATCCAAAATGCTAACTCTAGACCTAAACCTAACACTATCCCTAAAACTAACCCTATACATGACTGTATACTGAACCTGAACCTTAAATATAATCCTATTCATTACTCCTACCCTAACCCTAATGCTAATTTGATCCCTAACCCTAAACCTTAACCTAAAGTAAACCCTAACCTGTACTTTGGCCCTAATAATACATCCAGCTCTCAACCTGACCCTTACCCAAAACCTAACACTTACACTAGACCTAGCCATAAACCTAACCCTAACCATAACCTTAGACCAGACATTAGTCCTAGCCCTAATTCTAGCCCTTACCCTAACACAAAACCTAGCCCTCATCATAGCCCTAAACCTAGCCTTAATCCTAACACAAACCCTCACCCTGGCTCTATCCCTAATTTTAACCTTCAACCGAGCCCTGAACCTAACTCTAAGCCCATCACATCCCATTAAACTAACCCTATCCCTAACAATTACACAAACCCTAACCCTAGCCTTAACCATAGGCCTAACACTAACACTAACCCTAGCACTAATCCAAGCCCTAATTTAGCCATAACCATAACCATACCCCTAACCCTAGTCCTAAGACAAACTCACTCTCACCCTACTCTATTTCTATTTCTAACCCTATCCGTTACCTTAGCCCTAACCTTACCCCTCATCATAGCCATAGCCCTAACCCTAGATCTAATCTTAACTCTGAATCTAACCTTAAACTTAAGCCTAAACCTCACCCTACTACTAGCCCTAATATCATTGCTAATCCTAAAACGAGCCCTAACCCTAGTCCAAGCCCTAAAACAAGACTGAGCCATTGTTCTACCACTAAACCTTAACCTCAACCAAACCCTAATCCTACAACTAGCCATAACCCTAGCTCTAATTGAAGTCCTAGGCCTAAACTAACTAAATATCACCCTAACCCTAAAGCTAATGCTAACACTAGACCAGCCTAAATCCCATCCCTAAAATAACCCTAATCGTAAACCTTCTTACATTGGCCTTAACCCTTACACAAAAATAGCCCTAATCCTAGACCTAACACTAGATTTAACCCTAACCCTTACCCTACCCTAGTCCTAAACCTAACCCTAACTCTACACTAACCATATCCCTTAACCTAAGCCACATCATATCCATAATGCTAACCCTAGTTCTAATCATAATACTTAGTCTAACCCTATTTCTACTCCTAACCCAAACACTCATTCTAGCTCTAATTCTAACCCAAAACCTATCCCTAACTTTCACCCTTATTCTGACACTAACAATAATTATAGGTCTAAACCTGAACCTAACTCTAAACCGAAGACTGAAACAAGCCTTATAGTAAACTTATACCTAAACCTAACCCTAACTATAGCCATAAACCTAAACAAAATTTTAAATAAAGCAATAAATCTAGCCCTAGACCTAAACAAAAACTTAGTCCTAGCCCTAACAATAACCCTTAACCTAAAACAAACACTAACCCTACCCCTAAATTTAACCTTGTCCTAATTCTGGCTCTCATGCTAACCCTAACTCTAATCTAAACACTGACCTTGCCTTTAACAGTAAACCTATCTCTAAACCTGAGCCTAACCAACATCTAAACCTAACACTAGACCTAGCCAAAACTCTAACCTAAAACTAGCCCTAATCATAACCCTAGTTCTTATATTACCCATAGCCCTAACCATAGGCTTAAACCTAACACAAAACCTAGATCTTATTTTAGGCCTAAACCTAACCCTAACTGAAGACCTATTTCTAACCATAAACTTAGCCCTAATCTTAGCTCTAACCCTATCCATTCTCCTAGCCCTAACCCTTACACTAATGCTAACTCTAGACCTATTGCTAACCCTAACATTATCAATTACCCTAAACCTAAACTGAACTCTAAACAAAATCTATCATTACCCTAAACCTGACCCTAAAGCTAATTAGAAACTTAAACCTAAATGCTAAGCTAAAACAAACTCTAACCTTAACCTTACTGTAATAATTCTCCTAGCTCAAAACCTGACCCTTACCCTAAACCTAACCATTACACTTGACCTAGCCATAAAATAGTCTAAATCTATCTCCAACTGTAACCCTAGACCTTACATTAGCACTAGCTCTTATCCTAGCTCTACCCCCCCCCCAAAAAAAAAAAAACAACCCAGCCCTTATCCTAGACTTAACCTAAACCTAGACTTAACCCTAACCCTAACCCTAACCTTAGGCCTAACCCTAACACTAACCCTAGCCCTAATCTTACCCCTAATTTACACCTATCCCTAACCTGAGCTCTAACTCTAACCCTAATACTAATTCTAACTCACACCCTTGACCCATCCCTAGTTCTAACTCTATCCCTTACAGGAACAATAATCCTAGCCCTAACCCTAGCCTATCCTTAGCCCTAGCACTAACCTAGGTCTAACTCTAACTCCAAATGCAACTTTAAACCTAACCCTAAACCTAAACCTAAAACTAGCCATAACCATAATGCTAATCCTAAAACTAGCCCTAATCCTAGCCCTAGCCCTAAAACAAATCCCAGACATAGCCCTAAACCTAACACTTAACCTAAACCAAACCCTAAGCCTAACCATAAACTTAGCTCTAATTCGAATTTTAAGCTGAACCAAAAAATAACTCTGACCCTGAAACTGACCATAAGACTAATCCTAACTCTAAAGACCACCCTAACCCTAAACCTAAACCTAACACTAGACCTAGCCCGAACCCTAAAACTAAATTTAGCCTTAAATGTAACCCTTGTACTTACATTAATTGTAACCCAATCCCTAGCACTAACTCAAAACAATACCTTGCCCTACTTCAATCCCTAACCCAAGGTTTAACCCTAACACTAACCCTACCCCTTGCCCTAATCATGAGCATAACCCTAGCCCTAACCCTACCTCTTACCTTATCTATTGCTATAACTATAACCCTAACGCTAATACTAACCCTAGAATTAAACCTAACTCTATCCCTAATCCTAACCCTATGTATTATCCTAAACCAAACCTAAACCCTAAATTTCACCCTATCATTACCCTAACCTTAACCTTAATGCTAATTCAAGCCCTAAATTTAAACCATAGCCTATCCCACACACTAACCAATGCCCTGATCCTAATAATACCCCTAGCTCTAAACCTGACCTAAAACTAAACATAACCCTTAAACTACCTGTATCCATTAACCTAACCCTAAATCTATATCTTTAACCATAACCCTAGACCTGATATTAGTCCTAGTCTTAATACTAACCCTACCCTAATTCAAAACCTAGTCCTCATCCTAGTCCTAAACCAGCCTTAATCTGAACCCCACCCCTAACCATAGGCCTAACCCTAATTCTAAGCCTCTCCCTTACTCTAAACTTACCTATAATGCCAATCCTTACCTAAACTTAACCCTAACTCTAAACCTAATGCTAGGTCTAAGGTGAACAATAACTATAGCCCTAATTCTAGCCCTAATTTAACCCTATCCCTAACCCTAACCCTAGCCCTTAGACTAACTCTAACTTTCACACTAGCCCTCCCCCAGTTCTAACCCTCTCAATTACCGTAAACCTAACCTAGCTCTAACCCTAGCCATAAACTTTGCCCTGTCCTTATTCCTAGCCATAACACTAGATCTATCCCTAACTCTAAATCTAAGACTAACCCTAAGCCTAAGACTAACATAAACATTAGCCCTAACCCTGACCCTAGCAGTAAATCAAAACCAAGCAATAGCCCTAATACTAAACCTTAACTTAAACCAAATCCTAATACTACACCTAGACCTAACCCTAGCCCTAATACAAGTCCTAAACATAACCTTAATAGTAACCCAGACTCTGACTCATATCCTAACACTCACCCTAGCTCTAAACACCATCCTAACCTTAAACCAAACACTTACAGTAAACCTAACCGTAATTTGAAACCTAACCTTAACTTTAAAACTAACCCTGACCCTGACTACTAACGTAACACTAATACTAGCTCCAAATATCACCCTAACCTTAAACCTAACACTAGAGGTCTAACCCCTGACCGTTACCCTAAAATTAACCCGAATTGTAACCCTAGTTCTTATATTAGCTGTTACTCTAACCCTAGCCCTAATACTAACACAAATACTTGCCCTAATCTGAGCTCTAAACCTAGCTTTTACTCTAAACCTTGCCCTATCCCTAACTCTAATACTATCCCTTATTCTAAGCCAAACC
The DNA here is from genome assembly GCF_047511675.1 of Marmota flaviventris. Taxonomy (NCBI): domain Eukaryota; kingdom Metazoa; phylum Chordata; class Mammalia; order Rodentia; family Sciuridae; genus Marmota; species Marmota flaviventris. Next base: position 108,633 of record NW_027287825.1, on the reverse strand, counting down.
CTAACACTAATTCTAATCCTAATTCTATCCCTAATACTTAACCTAACCCAAACCATAATCCTATTTCTAGTCCTAACTCTAGCCCTCATTCTAGCTCTAACCAAACCCAAACCCTAACCCTAACCCTAATTCTGACCCTAAAACTAATCGTAGGTCTAAACCTGAACCTAACCCTAAACCAAACTCAAACACTAGCCCTAGACCTAAACCTAATCCTAAATCTAGACAAAACTCTAGCCCTAGACCTAAAGTAAAACCTAGACTTAGCCCTAATAATAACCCTTAGCCTAAGCCGAACACTAAGTCTTCCCCTAGACTTAAACCTATTCTTAATTCTGGCTTTAATTCTAACCATAATCCTAATCTGTACACTGACTCTGACACTAACACTAACCCTAGCTCTAAACATCACCCTTACCCTGAAACTATACCTACCCCTAACATTAACACTAAAACTAGCCCTAATCATAACAAGTTCTTAAATTAGCCATATGCCTATCCTATTGCAAAACCTAGCCCTAATCCAAGCCCTACCCTATCATTAAACGTAAACCTAACCCTAAAGTTAACCATATCCCTAACTCTAAGCCTAAGCCTAACATTAGATCCAATCCTAAGAATAACCCTAGCCTTAACCCTAGCTCTAACCCTATCAATTACCCTAAGGATAACCCTAACCCTTATGTTAACCCTAGGCCAAACCCAAATCCTATGCCCATCCCTAGTGCTATCCATTACCATACACCTACCTTGAACCCTAATCCTAAAACTATCATTAATCTATCACTAAACCTAACGCTAATTTGAGCCCTCACCCTAACCATAACCTAACCTAAACCCTAACACTGACCCCAATAATACTTCTAGCTCTAAACGTAACCCTAACCATAAATCTAACCCTTACAATAGACATAGATATAAACCTAACCCTAAAAATATCCCTAACTCTCACCCTAGACCTGACATTAGCCCTAGCTCTAAACCTAGTCCTAACCCTAACACAAACATTAACCCACATCCTAGACATAATCCTCGCCTTCATCATAACCCTAACTCTAATCCTAATTCTAACCTTCACCCTATGTCTAAAACTAGGTATAAACTCATTCCTTACTCTAAACCTAACACTAATCCAAACCCTAACACTAAACCTAGCCCTAACCCTAGGCCTAACTATAACATTAACACTTGGCCTAATCCCAGACCTAACTTAGCCCTATCCCTAACACTAAACATAACTCTAGCCCTAAGACTAACTATAACTCTTGCCTTAGACTTATAGGGTAGTTATAAACTTTTCCCTTATCATCATCCTAAACCTAGACCTAATCTTAGACCTAACCCTATCCCTAGACCAAAAACAAAACCGAGTTATAGCCCTAATCTTAACCCATAAACTAAACCAAACTCTAGCCTTACACATAGCCCTAACCATATCCCTAACCCTATCCCTAATTCTAGTCCTAACCATAAACAGAAAACTAACCCTGACACTGACTCTGACACTAACACTAAACCTAGCTGTAAACTCATTGTAAGCGTAAATCTAACACTAACACTAGACTTAGCCTTAACCCTAACCTTTTAACTAGTGCTAATTATAACCTTACTTTGTACATTAGCCATAGTCTTAACCCTAGCCTTGACCTAACCCCAAACCTGGCCTTAATCAGAGTACTTATCCTAGCTTTAACCCTTAAATTAAACCTAACACTAACCCAAAATAGCCCTAATTCTATAAACAAACCTAGCCCTATACTTAGGTCTAACTCTATCCACTACCCTAAGGAAAACACTAACCCTTATGCTAACCCTAGGCCTAAACCTAACCCTACCCGTTACACTAAACCACAACTAAACAATAAACCTAACCCTGTCATTACCCTAACCCTAAATCTAATGCTAATTTGAGCTCTAAACTTAAACCCTAAACTAACCCAAACCCTAACTTTGATTCTGACCCTAATAATAATCCTGGCTCTAAAACTGACCCTTACCCTAAACCTAACACTTACACTGGACCAAGTCATGAACCTAACACTGAATGTATCCCTAATTGTAACCCTGGACCTGACATTAGCCGTAGACCTAATATTAGCCCTAAAACTAATACAAACACTAGACCTCATCCTAGCCCAAAACCCTAGCCTTAATAATAAACCTAACCCTACCCCTGGCCCTAACCATAATACTAACACTAAACAAGCCCTCAATCTTGCTATAACCCATTCCTTTAAACTAAACGTAACCCTAACTCTAACCCTAAACCTAGTCCTAATCCTAACACTAACCATAGCCCTAATTTAGCCCTATCCTTAACAACCCTAAACCTAGCCATAAGATGAACTCTAACTTTCACTCTATCACTATCACTAGTTCTAACTGTATTCCTTAACATAACCATAACCCTAGACCTAAGCGTTGTTTTAACCCTTGCCCTATCTTTAGCCCAGGCACTAACCTTAGATCAACACCTATCTCTAAATCTAATCCTAACATGAAGCCTAAGCCTAACCCAGAGACTAGCCCTAAGATTACACTAATCCTAAAAATAGCCCTAACCCTAACCCTAGCCTAAAACAAAACTGAGCCATGGCTCTAACACTAATCCTTAAACTAAACGAAACCCTAACCATACACCTACCCCTAACACAAGATCTAATTTGAGTTTTAAGCCGAACCCTAAAACTAACTCTAACCCTGACTCTGACACTAACATTAACCCTAGCTCTAAACTTCACCCTGACCTTAAACCTAACCCTAACAGTAAACCTAGCCCTAACCTTAACCCTAAAATTTGTCCTAAATATAATTCTAGTATTTACATTAGCCATAACCTTAACCCTAGCACTAACTTAACCTGAAACCTAGCCATAATCTGAGCCCTATCCTGAGTTTTAAACCTAACCCAAGCCGTAACCTTAACCCTAGCCCTAAACCTAGTCTAACCCTATCCATTACCATAAACATAACCCTAACCCTAATGCTAACCCTATGCCTAAACCTAATTCTATCTCTAACCTATTTCTCTCCATAACCCTATACCTAACCTGGACCATAATATTAACCATATCATTACTGTAACCCTAACCCTAATGCTAATTCAATCCCTAACTTTAGGCCTTAACCTATCCCAAACCTTAACCCAGACTTCGTCCATAATTATAACCCTAGCCCTAAACCTGACCCTACCCTAAACCTAACCCTTACACTAGATGTAGCCATAATCCTATACATAAAATTATCTTTAAACATAATTCTATACATGAAATTAGCCATACCCCCACACCTAGCCCTAAACCTAAAATAAACAATAGCCCTCATCCTAGCCATAAACCTAGCCTTAATCATAAACCTAACCATAACGAAAGCTCTAACCCTAATTCTAAATATTACCCTACCTCTAAAACTGCTATAACATTATCACTTACCCTAAACTTAATACTAACTCAAACACTACTATATATTTCAGCTGAACACTAACCATAGCCCTAATCCTAGCCCTAATTTCTCCATTTCCCTAACCAAGCCCTAATACTAACTCTAACTCACAGTAGCCCTACCCCTAGTTTTAACCCTCTTACATACCATAATCTAACCCTAGCCCTAACCCTTGCCCTATCTTCAGTCCTAAATGTAAACCTAGATCTAACCCTAAACCTAAGCTTAAGCCTAACACTAGCCCTAATGTAATGCTAATCATAAAATTAGCACTAACCCTTACCCTAGCAATAAAACAAAACCAAGCAACAGCCCTATCCTTTAACCTTAAATTAAACCACCCTAACACTACATCTGGACCTTACCCTAGCCCTAAATTCGACTCCTAAACCTAACCTTAAAAGAAACCCTGACACATATTCATATACTAATGCTCACCCTAGCTCTAGACCCCATCCTAAACTTAAAACGAAACCTACCAGTAACCCTTTCCCTAATTCGAGTCCTAACCCTAACTCTGACCCTCATTCATATCCTAATACTTACCCTAGCACTAAATATCACTCTATCCTTAAACCTAACCCTAACGCTAGACCTACCCTTAAACCTAACGCTAAAACTTACCCTAACAGTAACCCTAGTTCTAACATTAGCCAATGCCCTAACCCTACAACAAAAACAAGCCCTAATCCAAGCTCTAAATCTAGCTTTAACCCTAACCCTGTCTCTAACCCTAACCCTAGTTCTAAACTTATCCCGTACGCTAAGCAAAACCATAAACCTAATGGTAACCCTAGACATATTCCTAATCCTTAGGCTACTCAAAATCCTAACCCCATTAATAGTTCTGACCCTAGCCCTCATTTTGGCTCTAATCCTATCCCAAACTCTAACGCTAACCCTGACCCTTATTCTGACCCTAACACTAAACTTAGGTCTAAACCTGACCCTAACTCTAGACCAAACTCTAACACTGGAACTATCGATAAACTTATTCCTAAATTTATCTCTACCACTAGCCTTAGACCTAAATCTAATCCTAAATCTAGCCTTAACTCTATGCCTAGACCTATAAGAAAACCTAATCCAAGCCCGAACAGTAATCCTTACCCTAATGCAAAACCTACCCCTACCCCTAGACCTAAACCTAGTCCTAATTCTGGCTATAATCCTAACTATAACACTAACCTGAACACTGAACAGCATTTAACAGTAAACCTACCTCTAAACCTGACCCTAAGCGAAAATATAAACCTAACACTAGACCTCGCCATAACCCTAACTCTAAAACTAGTCCTATTTATATTCCTAGTTCTTACATTACTCACAGCCCTAACCCTAGGCCTAAACTAAGACAAAACCTAGAGATAAACCTAGGCCTTAACATAGCCATAAACATAACCCTAACCCTAACCCTAGACCTAATCCTAACTTAACCCTAGCCTTAGTCCCAATGCTAAATCAGAGCCTAATACTTACAATAAACATAAATCTAGAACTATCTGTAAATCTAACCCTAACTGTAGCCCTAATCCTAAGCTTAACCTTGCCCTAAACCTAAAACTAAACCTACAAAATACACCAAACCTAACCCTAAACCTATTTGTAATCCTAGCCTTAACCCTAACCATAACCCTAAGCTTAACCAGAAAGCTAAACCTACACCTAACCCTAAACCTAACACTCGCTATAACCCTAACCCTAGCTCAAAACCTAACCCTTACCATAAACCTAAACATAACCATAGCCCTAACCTTAACCCTAAACTTAAATCTAGCCCTAACCCTAAACCTAAACCTAAATCTAACAATATCCATTACAATAAACCTAAACCTAACAATAATGATAATCCTAGACCTAACCCTAACTCTAACCCCCAAACTACCGTAATTTTATCCCTAGACCTAACCTTTAACCAAAACCGTGCTCTAGCCCTACCCATAACTCATAACCTAACACTTATGCTAAACATAACCTTAAATATAACCCTAGTTCTAACCCTCACACTAACCCAAACTCAAGACCTAATCCTAAACATAACCCTAGCCCTATATCTAAACAGTAACTATATCCATTAACCTAAACATAAACCTTACCCTAATGCTAAACCTACGCCTAACACTAACCCTATCACTAACCCCAAACCTATCAATGATCCTATAATTAACCTGAAACCTAAATCTAACCCTATTATTACAATAACACTAAACCTAATGCCAATTTGAGCACTAACCCTTAACTCAAACTTAAACCAAACTCTAATTCTGAACATGACCCTAAAAATTCCCCTAACTCTAAACCTGACCCTTACAGTAAACCCAATCCTTACACTAGACCTAGCCAAAAACCTAAGCTTGAAAATATTCCTAACGGTAACACTAGACCTGAAATTAGCCCTAGCCATAATCCTAGCCCTAACCCTAAAACAAACCCTATCTCTTATCTTAGCCTTAAACATAGCCTTAATCATAACCCTAACCCTAAACCTAGGCCTAACCTAACAATAACCCTAGCCCTAATCTTAGCCCTAATTTAGCCGTATCCCTAACCCTAATCCTAACCTAGACCTAAGGCTAAGTCTAACTCTCACCCTTGCCCTAAAACTAGTTCTAAACCTATCCCTTACTGGAACCCTAATCCTAGTCTAACCCTAGGCCTAACCCTAGAACTTTTCTTAGCTCTGGCCTTAACCCTACATCTAACCTTAAATCTAAATCTAACCCTAACCATGAGCCAAACCTAAACCTAACACTAGCCCTAATTCTAACCCCAATGCTAATCCTAATGCCAGTCCTAACTCTAGCCCTAGCCCTAATACAAAATCAAGCCATAGCCCTAACCCTGACCCTTAACTTAAACCAAAACTTAAACTTACACCTAGCCTTAACCTTAGCCCTAATTTGAGGTTTAAGCCGAAAGCTAAAACTAACCCTTAACCTGACCTAACCATAAACCTATCTCTATACATCACTCAAACCTTAACCCTAAATCTAACACTACACTTAGCCCTAACCCTAACCATAAAACTAGCCTTAATCATAATCATAGTACTTATATTAGATGTAACTCTAACCCTAGACTCAACCCAAAACCTAGCCAGAATCTCTGCCCTAAGTGTAGATTTAACCCTAACCTAACCTTAACCATAACACTAGCACTAATAGTAACCACAACCCTAGCCATAACCTTAGCTGTAACCCTATCCTTTACCCTAATGATAACTCTAACCCTAATGCTAACCCTAGGCTTAGACCTAACCCTATACCTACTCATAACTCTATTCATAAACCTAACCTGAAACCTAAACCTAACCCTATCATTACCCTAATTTTAACCCTAATGATAATTTGAGCCCTAACTTAAAACCTTAACCTATCCCAAACACTAATAATGACCCTGACCCTAATAATACCCTTAGCTCTAAACCTGACCCTAAAACCTACCATTTCACTAGATGTAGCCATAAACTTAACACTAACATATCTTTAACCATAATACTGGACATGAAATTAGCACTAGCCCTAACCCAAACCATAACCCAAGTTTTAACCCTAATTCTAGCCCTAAACCTAGCTATAACCCCATCCCTTACCCTAAACCTAACCATAACCCTAAACCTAATCCTAACCCATCACCCTAACCCTAGGCCTAAAAATAACACTAAGCCTAGCACTAATCCTAGCCCTAATTTTGTCCTATCCAAACCCTAAACTTAGCCCTAAGACTAACTCTTGTCCTAGCCCTATCACTAGATTTATCCTTAGTAATAGCCCTAATCCTAACTCTAAATATAAACCTAACTCTAAATTTAACTGTAACCATAAGCTAAACCAACCTCTAACATAGTCCTAACAATAATGCTAATCCTAAAATTTGAACTACGCCTAGCCCTAGTCATAAAACACTACCAAGCCTTATTCTTAACCAAACTCTAACCCTACAATTAGCCTTAACTCTAACTCTAAAACTAACCCTGAACCTGACGCTGTCCCTAACACTAATCCTAGCTCTAAACATTACCCTAACCTTAAATTAAGCCTAGTAGGAGACCTAGCTTTAATCCTAACCATAAAATTAGCCCTAATCATAAGCCTAGTTCATACATTCATCGTTGTCCTAAACCTACCCCTAACCCTAAAAACAAATCCTACCCATAATCTAAGCCCTAACCCTAGATTTAACCCAAATCTTAACCCTCAAACTAGCCCTAATCCTCACCCTAGCTCTAACCCTTTCCCTTACCCAAAGCCAAACCCTAACCCAAACGCTTACCCTAGTACTAACCCTAATCCTTAGCCTGACTTATACACTAACCATTTTACTACTCTTATCCCTAGCCCTCATTCTAGCTCTAACCCTAACCCTGAACTTTTTTCTGACCCTAACACTAACCCTGGGTCTAAACCTGACCCTATCTCTAAACCAAACCCTAACACTAGCCCTACTGGTAAACCTATATCAATATTTATCCCTAACACTAGCGCTATACCTAAAGCTAATCCTAAAAATAGCTATAACTCTAGCCCTAGACCTAAAAATATCCTAGCTATAGCCCAGACAATAAGCCTTAACCTAAACAAAACACTAACCTTATGCCTAGACCAAAACATAGTCCTAATTCGGGCTTTAACCCTAACCCTAACAATATCCCGAACTCTGACCCTTACCCTAACACTAAACCTACCTCAAAACCTGACCCCAACCCACAACCGAGACCTAACACTAGACCTAGCCTAAACCCTAACCCTAAAACAAGTCCTAAACATATCCCTAGCTCTTATGTTACCCATAGTTCTAATACTAGCCCTAAACCTAACATAAACCTAGCCCTAATCCTAGGCCTAAACTTAGTCCTAAGCATTACCCAAGCATAATCATAGCCCTAACACTAACCCTAAACCTAATCCATATCTTAGACCTAACCCTAGCTCAAGGAAAACCGTTTCACTAAACATAAAACTAGCCCCATCCTAAGCCCTAACCCTAATTTTAGCTCTAATCCTAACTTTGATCCTAGTCCAAACATTAGCTCTAACCCTATCCATTACACTTACTCTAACCCTAATTATAACCCTAGCCCTAACACTAAACCTAACCTTAAACATAAATGTAACCCTAGAAGTAACCTGAAACCTAATCCTTGCAGTAGCCCTAACCTTGGCTGAAACTTTAAGCCTTACACTAAACCTAATCCTAACACTAGCCTAACGCATACCCTAACCTTAACCCTAAACCTACATCTAATATTATCCATTACCCTAAACTGAACCTTAACCCTAATTAAAACGCTAGCCATAACCCTAACCCTAAACAAAACCATTACCTTAAATATAACCCTAGACCTAAACTTAAACCTAACCCTCGCCCTAGCTCTAATCCTAGCTCAAACACTAACCTTTACTCTAACCTACCCATAACCATAGCCCTAATTCTAACACTTACCCTAACCCTAATACTTACCCTAAACCAAACCCTAGACCTATCCCAAAACTAACCCTAAAATTAGACTTAATCCAAACCATAACCTAGCTGTAACCTGAGCTCTAAACCTATCCATTACACTAAACATAACCCGAACCCTAATGCTAATCCTAACCCTATCAAAAAACCTAACCAATTCTTTACCCTAAACCTTAACTGAAACCTAAACCTAACCATATCCATTATCCTAACCCTAAACCTAAACCTACCACTAACTCAAGCCTTAACTGTATACTTTAACTTAAACCAAATGCCAACCCTCTCTCTAACCCTAATAACACCCCTAGGTCTAATCATGACCTTTACTCTAAACGTAATTCTTGGAGGAAGATGGCCGCTGCGTATGGGGGTTGCTGAAGTGCTGAGCGTGGTGCTCAAAGCAGCGGCTTTAATAGAGATTTTGCACAGTCTGTTAGAGCTCCTTTCACCGTTAATCTGTAGCAGACCACTTTGCCAAGGAGCAGGAAGAACAAAGAAATCGAAAAAGAGACGCTTGGCTGCTCAGAGCTGCGGGTGCTTTGCTCCCATCTGCTTCCTCTTTCGCTTCGCTCCGGGCGGAGAAGTTGAATGTGTAATCAGCAGTGGATTGTAAGTACCCGAGGCAAAGAAAGCTAAGTGTGCCCCGCCTTTTTTTTCTTTCTTTCTTTCTTTTTTTTTTTTTTTTTAATATTTTTTATACAGGGAGAGTTTGTGGATTGGGATTGTTGGCGGGGCTGTGGTTTCTGTGCCGAAAATCCACTCCGCGGGAGCCGCCATTTGCTTTCTGCTTGCTGTCTTGATGGCTCTGTATACACTGTCCGGCAGCCGCACCTAGAGGTTGGAGCTGGGCTGCGTGCCGAGCCCTGTCCTCCGAAGGCTGGACTGCAGCCTCGAGCGTCTTGGTGGCCTGTTCGCCGCTGCACCTTCGGGCAGAGCCTGCTCTGGGGTCGTTCTGCAGCCCCCTGCCAGGGGACCCGTGCTCTGGAGGAGGGGGATGGAGAGCCGCGGCGGCAGCCGCTTGGGCGCCTGGGGCCGGGCACCGGACTGAAGAGCTGCGGAGGCCAGGGCGGCTCTGCTACGGTCGCAGACAAGTGCGGTGCTCGTGAGCGTGGCCCACAGACGGACGCGACGGCGGCAGGGTTTCATTTCTAGAAATCTGGACTGGAAACAGAAGCAGCAGTTTGTATAATCCCAAGAACTTGCTTATACCAGGAAGCTGTAAGGGCAACATGAATATTATTGAGGAGATGTAACATGGTGGCAGGCGCAGAGAGATCAAATCTCTGACATCTTCAACTGCGCGGGCATAGGGAGCCATAAACTGTCTAAATGCTGTTTGCTCAGGATCACTAGGCAATGCTGAGCTGACGTGGATCTGGGGTGTACAGGCTGGGCCCCTCAGAACACACACACAGAGCCCGAATCGGAGGCAATTAAGCTCCGGTTCGTCTGCTTCGTGTGACTCAGCACTAACGATCCCGCTGAAATAATTGGCCGGCCCTTAGGAACTTACAGAGGTAAAAGCCAACCGAGCCTTCATAGGCAGTGGCCACAGGACTGAAACAGGGATTGGGAGAGACAGTCAGGACCCACCCGTTGCATTGGTCACCCGGCAAAGGGAACAAACGGTCACCATTTGCATGGGATATCACCATGGCAGAGAAATGGCGTCACGGGCGGAGGAGATAACTGCATTGAAACCAGTGCGACAGGTGTGTAATCCCCTAGTCATCTCTCTCCACACAGCAGGGAAAACTTAAGGGCCACTCCCAGCTCTCCTGTGAATGCAATAACCAGACCGAGGGAATCAGGAGTGGCGCGGGACTCGAGGCACGGAACTCCCGGCTACCGCTCCCACCAGTGCTGACAACTGAGGTCTCTTGCACCAGCTACCGGGGGCGTGGCTACAGGAGGGCAAGCAAATTCGCTGGGGGATCTCAGCCCCAAGCTCTACAAACTTAGGGTCTGAGGGAGGCAAACAGGGAGAGTGAGCCCAGGTGTTCATGAAAACAGGGCTCCCAGGAGCAGCAGACCCAGCGTGTAGCCAGTATTGTGGTGAGCGCCACAGGTGAGCATGGCCTGGCTTGAGGAAACACAAGACAAGGCCCTAGACACTCAGGATTGGAGACCCGCCCAGTCTAGGAGAAAGAGCTGCTGCACAGTGAATGGTTCCCACCTATTGAGAGGAGAAGCTTGGCCCAGTGGGCACAGATCCACCTACTGGAAGAGAAGTTAATAGAACTCTAGGACTGCATTTATTATTATTATTATTATCATTTTTTTCTTTTCTTTTTCTTTTTTTTTCTTCTTTTTCTTTCATTTTCAATTTTTATTTGTTGTTGTTCTTTGTTTTTCAATGTTTCTATTTTTTTCTAATTTTTTTATTTTATTATTATTTTTTTTAATTTTAATTTTCATTTTTTATTATCACTATTATTTTTGTTAAAAATTTTTTTTCGTCTTTTCTTTCTTTCTTTATTATCTAATCTTTGTTATTATTGTTTCTTTTGTCTTTTCATTTCTTTTCAATTTTCTTATTCCCCCTTCCTTGAATTCTACCTGCCTACTCTCATTCTCTTTAGTGACTTCTTCCCTTCCCTTCTAATATCTTTCCTCTCAAGCATCAAATAAATCTATAAGAGTAAACAGTAACTCAGCAGTCAAACAGAACAAGAAGTAACATGAGCAGCATAAAAAAGCAAGGAAGAAAAGGAGTACACACAATGAAGGACAGCCTAAATATTCAGGAGGACCTAGAGTCAGTAGAAAAATGGTCATATAAAGAACTCAAGGAATACCTTAGACAGATGGAATGGAACCTTAAAGAAGATACGAGACAGCAAATCCAAACAGTGAAAGAACACTTTGAAAATGAATTACATAGACAGATAAAAGAAGAAGTTAAGCATCTTTATCAGGAGATTGAGATTATATATAAAAAAAAAACAATAATTCTAGAAATGAAGGAAACGATAAACCAAATTAAAAACTCAATTGAGAGTATTACTAACAGAGTGGAGCAAGTAGAAGCCAGAACATCAGATAATGAAGACAAAATATATCATCTTGAAAAGAGCCTAGCCAACTCAGAAAGGCTGGTTAAAAACCACGAGAAAAACATCCAAGAGATATGGGATAACATAAAGAAACCAAACCTATGAGTCATCGGGATAGAAGAAGGTACAGAGATTCAAACCAAGGGAATGAGTAACCTGCTGAAAGAAATAATTACAGAAAACTTTCCAGAAATAAAAAAGGAAACGGATATACAAATTGTAGATGCATACAGGACACCGAACACACAAAATCACAGTAGACCAACGCCAAGACACATTGTTATGAAGATATCCAATATACAGAACAAAGAGAAAATACTAAAAGCTACAAGAGAAAGGAGGCAGATTACATTCAGGGGTAAACCAATAAGGTTAACAACGGATTTTTCATCACAGACGCTGAAAGTGAGAAGATCCTGGAACAACGTATTTCAAACACTGAAAGACAATGGATGCCAACCAAGAATTCTGTATCCAGCAAAGTTAAGCTTCAGGTACGATAACGAAATAAAAATCTTTCATGATAAACAAAAGCTAAAAGAATTTGCAGCCAGAAAACCAGCATTGCAAAGCATCTTGAGCAAAACACTACACGAGGAAGAAATGAAAAACAATAACCAAAACCATCAGTGGGAAGTGCCTCTATAAAGACAGAGGGCGGGGGGAAAGCTAACCATGGAGAAACAAACTAAATTAAAAAAAAAAAAAAAAGAAGAAGATAAATAATCAAACATGGCTGGAAGTACAAACCATATATCAATAGTAACTCTAAACATTAATGGCTTAAACTCTCCAATAAAGCGACATAGGCTGGTAATATGGATTAAAAAAAACAAATCCAACAATATGCTGCCTGCAGGAGACACATCTGATTGGAAAAGACATACACAGGCTGAAGGTGAAAGGTTGGGAAAAAATATACCACGCACACGGTCCTCGTAAGCAAGCAGGGGTGGCCATCCTCATATCGAATAAAATTGACTTCAAGACTAAATTAATCAAAAGGGATAAGGAAGGACATTATATACTGTTAAAAGGAACCATTCACCAACAAGACATAACAATTATCAATATTTATGCACCAAATAATGGTGCTGCGACGTTCATAAAACAAATTCTCCTCAAGTTCAAGAATCAAATAGACCACAACACAATAATTATGGGTGACTTCAACACACCTCTCTCACAATTGGACAGATCCTCCAAACAAAAGCTGAATAAAGAAACTATAGAACTCAATATCACAATCAACAACCTAGACTTAACTGACATATATAGAATATATCAACCATCATCAAGTGGATATACTTTTTTCTCAAGAGCACATGGATCCTCCTCAAAAATAGACCATATATTATGCCATAGGGCAACCCTCAGTAAATATACAGGGGTGGAGATAATACCATGCATTTTATCTGATCATAATGGAAAGAAACTGGAAATCAATGATAAAAGAAGGAAGGAAAAATCCTACATCACATGGAAAATGAACAATATGTTACTGAATGATCAATGGGTTACAGAAGACATAAAGGAAGAAATCAAAAAATTCTTAGAGATAAATGAAAATACAGACACAACATATCAAAATCTATGGGACACAATGAAAGCAGATTTAAGAGGGAAATTCATTGCTTGGAGGTCATTCCTCAAAAAAAGGAAAAAACAACAAATAAATGAGCTCACACTTCATCTCAAAGCCCTAGAAAAGGAAGAGCAAAACAACAGCAAATGTAGCAGAAGGCAAGAAATAATTAAAATCAGAGCGGAAATCAACGAAATTGAAACAAAAGAAACTATTGAAAAAATTAACAAAACTAAAAGTTGGTTCTTTGAAAAAATAAATAAGATCGACAGACCCTTAGCCATGCTAACGAAGAGAAGAAGAGAGAGAACTCAAATCACTAACATACGGGATGAAAAAGGCAATATCACAACAGACACTACAGAAATACAGAAGACAATTAGAAATTATTTTGAAAACCTATATTCCAATAAAATAGAAGATAATGAAGACATCGATAAATTCCTTAAGTCATATGATTTGCCCAGACTGAATCAGGAGTATACTCACAACTTAAACAGACCAATAACAATAGATGAAAAAGAAGAAGCAATTAAAAGATTTCCAACCAAGAAAAGCCCAGGACCGGATGGGTATACAGCGGAGTTTTACAAAACCTTTAAGGAAGAATTAATACCAATACTTTTCAAGTTATTTCAGGAAATAGAAAAAGAAGGAGCTCTGCCAAATTCATTCTATGAGGCCAACATCTCCCTGATTCCGAAACCAGACAAAGACACCTCAAAGAAAGAAAACTACAGACCAATATCTCTGATGAACCTGGATGCAAAAATCCTCAATAAAATTCTGGCGAATCGGATACAAAGGCACATCAAAAAGATTGTGCACCATGATCAAGTAGGATTCATCCCTGGGATGCAAGGGTGGTTCAATATACGGAAATCAATAAATGTTATTCACCACATCAATAGACTTAAAAATAAGAACCATATGATCATCTCAATAGACACAGAAAAAGCATTCGACAAAGTACAGCATCCCTTTATGTTCAAAACATTAGAAAAACTAGGGATAACAGGAACTTACCTCGACATTGTAAAAGCTATCTATGCTAATCCTCAGGCTAGCATCATTCTCAATGCAGAAAAATTGAAGGCATTCCCCCTAAAATCTGGAACAAGACAGGGATGCCCTCTATCACCACTTCTATTCAATATAGTTCTCGAAACACTGGCCAGAGCAATTAGACAGACGAAAGAAATTAAAGGCATAAAAATAGGAAAGGAAGAACTTAAATTATCACTATTTGCAGATGACATGATTCTATACCTAGAAGACCCAAAAGGGTCTACAAAAAAACTATTAGAACTAATAAATGAATTCAGCAAAGTGGCAGGATATAAAATCAACACGCATGAATCAAAGGCATTTCTGTATATCAGCGACAAAACTTCTGAAACGGAAATGAGGAAAAACACTCCATTCACAATATCCTCAAAAAAAAAAAAAAAAAAAAATACTTGGGAATCAACCTAACAAAAGAGGTGAACGATTTATATAATGAAAACTACAAAACCCTAAAAATAGAAGTAGGAGAAGATCTTAGAAGATGGAAAAATATACCCTGTTCATGGATAGGAAGAACTAACATCATCAAAATGGCGATATTACCAAAGGTTCTCTATAGGTTTAATGCAATGCCAATCAAAATCCCAACAGCATTTCTATTAGAAATGGATAAAGCAATCATGAAATTCATATAGAAAAATAGAAGACCCAGAATAGCAAAAGCAATTCTAAGCAGGGAGTGTGAATCAGGCGGTATAGCAATACCAGACTTAAAACTATATTACAGAGCAATAGTAACAAAAACAGCATGGTACTGGTACCAAAACAGGAGGGTGGACCAATGGTACAGAATAGAGGACACAGAGACTAATCCACAAAGCTACAACTATCTTATATTTGATAAAGGAGCTAAAAGCATGCAATGGAGAGAGGATAGCATCTTCAACAAATGGTGCTGGGAAAACTGGAAATCCATTAGCAACAAAATGAAACCGAATCCCCTCCTCTCACCATGCACAAAAGTTAACTCAAAGTGGATCAAGGAGCTAGATATCAAATCAGAGACTCTGCGTCTGATAGAAGAAAAATTGGCTCCGATCTACATATTGTAGGGTCGGGCTCCAAATTCCTTAATAGGACACCCATAGCACAAAAGTTGATAACAAAAATCAACAAATGGGACTTACTTAAACTGAAAAGTTTTCTCTCAGCAAGAGAAACAATAAAAGAGGTAAATAGGGAGCCTACATCATGGGAACAAATTTTTACTCCTCACACTTCAGATAGAGCCCTAATATCCAGAGTATACAAAGAACTCAAAAAATTAAACAATAAGAAAACAAATAACCCAATCAACAAAAGGGCCAAAGACCTGAACAGACACTTCTCAGAGGAGGACATACAATCAATCAACAAGTACATGAAAAAATGCTCACCATCTCTAGCAGTCAGAGAAATGCAAATCAAAACCACCCTAAGATACCATCTCACTCCAGTAAGATTGGCAGCCATTATGAAGTCAAACAATAACAAGTGCTGGCGAGGATGTGGGGAAAAGGGTACTCTTGTACATTGCTGGTGGGACTGCAAACTGGTGTGGCCAATCTGGAAAGCAGTATGGAGATTCCTGGGAAAGCTGGGAATGGAACCACCATTTGACCCAGCTATTGCCCTTCTTGGACTTTTCCCTGACGACCTTAAAAGAGTGTACTACAGGGATACTGCTACATCGATGTTCATAGCAGCACGATTCACAATTGCTAGTCTGTGGAACCAACCCAGATGCCCTTCAATAGATGAATGGATAAAAAAAATGTGGCATTTATACACCATGGAGTATTACGCAGCACTAAAAAATGACAAAATCATAGAATTTGCAGGGAAATGGATGGCACTAGAGTAGATTATGCTTAGTGAAGCTAGCCAATCCCTAAAAAAACAATATCAAATGTCTTCTTTGATATAATGAGAGCAACTAAGAACAGAGCAGGGAGGAAGAGCAGGAAGAAAAGATTAACATTAAACAGATACATGAGGTGGGATGGAAAGGGAGAGAAAAGGGAAATTGCATGGTAATGGAGGGAGACCCTCATTGTTATACAAAATTACATATAAGAGGTTGTGAGGGGAATGGGAAAATAAACAAGGAGAGATATGAATTACAGTGGATGGGGTAGAGAGAGAAGATGGGAGGGGAGGGAGGGGGGATGGTAGAGGATAGGAAAGGTAGCAGAATTCAACAGTTATCAATAGGGCATTATGTAAAAATGTGGATGTGTAACCGATGTGATTCTGCAATCTGTATTTGGGGTAAAATTGGGAGTTCGTAACCAACTTGAATCTAATGTATGAAATATGATATGTCAAGAGCTTTATAATGTTTTGAACAACCAATAAAAAAAAATAAACGTAATTCACTAGAAATAGGCATAACATTAGTCTAAAGCTATCCATAACCATAACCCTAGACCTGACATTAGTCCTAGACCTAGTCATAGCCCTAAACCAAACAGAAACCCTAGACATCATTCTAGCCCTAAACCTACCTTAATTTTACCCTGAACACTAACCCTAACACTAATCCTCATTCTAAACCTCATCCTAAATCTAAAGCTAGATATAACACCACCCATTCCCCTAAACATATCCTTGACCTCAATACTAACCCTAAACCTATGGCTACCCATATGCCTAAACCTAACACTAACCCTAGCCCTAATTCTAGCCCTAATTTAACTGTAACCCTAACCCTAATCTAAGCCTGGTAGTAAGTCTAAAACTAACTCTCAGCCATATCCATAGTTCTAACCCTATCCCTTCCAGAACACTAACCTAGCCCTAACCCTAGTCCTAGATCTAACCCTAAATCAAAATCTAACCCTAACCCTAATCCTAAACCTCATCCTAACACTAGCCCTAATTCTAACACTAATCCAAAATCTAGCACTATCACTAGCCCTAAAACAAAACCGAGCCATAGCCCTAACCCTAAACCTTAACATAAACCAAACTCTAACCCTACACCTAGCCATAAATTTAGCTCTGAAGAGTTCTAATCCTAACCCTAAAACTTACCCTTGCCGTGACTCTAACACTAAACTTAGCCCTATACATTGCCCTAACCCTAAACCTATGCTTTGCATACTTCAGTATAGGGCTACATTCACAAGGAGCAAATCTCAGAGTGCCCACAGAGAACTGATTGAGTGTGTGAAGTTTCAAGCAGCTAACACCAACCCTGTTTGTTATCCAGCTCCATTTTCAATTACATATATAAGTCAAGATGAATTGAAAACTTAAAACACAAACTGTTCCTGACAGTGTACCATGAACCGAGAAGGCCCAAATATGGGGAATATAGTAAGGCTAGGTAAAAGATGAATCCTCCCTGGTATCAAAGAAATTTGAACAAAACTAACTCTAACCCCAACACTAATTCTAACCCTATCCCTAAAACTAACCCTAACCATAACCCTAACCTGTTTAGAGAAACTTTGATCATAGAAGACCCAAACATGTGGTGCCTAGAAGGGCAAGGTAATAGATGAATCCTGCCCAGTATAAAAAAAAATCTGACAAAATAATTGGGGGAGGTGTTTCAGTACATGCCTATTTCCCCAGGGTTTTTTTTTTTTTTTTTTTTTTTTTATTAAAGTGCTCTTGGATAATGTTCTTTTCATTGCCATGACTGTGGAAAATTTCACTTGGAAGAAACCAGAGAGTGCCCACAGAGAACTGATTGAGTGTGTGAAATATTAAGCAGCTAGCAACAATCCTGTTTTGTTACCAGCTCCATTTCCAATTACCCATATAGGTCAACTTGAAGTGAAACTTTAAAATACAAACTGTTCCGGACAGTGAACAATTGAAATTAGAAGGCACCAAACTGGGGAACATAATAAGGCTAGGTAAAAGAGAAATCCTTCCCAGTATCAAAGAAATTTGAACAAAAATAACTCTAACCCTAACACTAGTGCTAACTCTAGTCCTAAATCTAACACTAACCCTAAACCTATCCTGTTTATAGAGCTTTGATCATACAAGTCCCAAACTTGGGGAACCCAGGGCAGCAAGATAGCAGATGAATCCTCTGTAGTATCAAACAAATCTGACCAAATAATTAGGGAGAGATAGTTAAGGACATGCATATTTCCCTGATTTCTCATAAAGTGCTCTTGGATAAAGTTGTTTTTGCATGCTTGTGCTTAGAGATACTTTTACAAGGAACAAACCAGAGAGTGCCCTCAGAGAACTGATTGAGTGTGTGAAGTTTGAAGCAGCTAGCACCAACCCTGTTTGATTTCTAGCTCCAATTCCATTTAGGTCAAAATGAAGTGAAACATTAAAATAGAAACTTTTTCTGAAAGTGAACCATTGAATATTGAAGGACCAAAATTGGGGAACCTACTAAGGCTAGGTCAAGGATAAATCCTGTAGAGTACCAAAGTAATCCAACCAAAAAAAATGAAGCTCTTTCAGTACATGTGTACTCTTTTTGCTCCTAAAGCACTCAGAGATAAAGCTGTTCTTTCTACTTCATATTAGGGCAACTTCCACAGGAAACAAACCAGACAATCCGCACGGAGAACTGATTGAGTGTGTGATGAGTCAAGCAGGTAGCCCAAACCCTGTTTGATTTCTAGCTTCATTTCCATTCACCCCTATAGGGCAAAAAGAAGAGAAACATGAAAATTGAAACTGTTCCTAAAAGCAAACCCTTTATTTAAGAGGCCCAAACATTTGGAGTTTAGTCAAAATAGGAAAAAAAAAATGAATCCTGCACAGTATCATAGAAATTTGAAAACAAAACTAACTCTAACCCTAACACTAGGTCTAATCCTAGTCCTAACACTAACCCTAAAACTAACCTTATCCTTTTTAGAGTTGTTTGATCTTAGAAGTCCCACACTTGTGGAGCCAAGTGGGGCAGGCTAACAGTTGAATCTTTCACAGTATCAAAGAAATCTGACCAAATAATTTGGGGAGGTAGTTCAGCACATGCATATTTCCATTTTCTCCTAAAGTGCTCTCACATAAAGTTGCTTTGCATGCTTCCACTACTTTGACAAAGAATAAACCAGAGCATGCCCATAGAGAATTGATTGAGTGTGTGAGGTTTGAAGTAGCAAGCACCAACCCTGTTTGATTTCTGGTTTCATTTCCATTTACCCACATAGGTCAAAATAAAGTGAAAACTTAACATACAAACTGTTCCAGACAGCTAATCCTTGACACAAGAGGCCCAAACCTAGGGAATATAGTAAGGCTATGTAAAAGCTTAAACCTGCTCAGTATCAAAGAAATTTGAACAAAACCAAATCTAACAAAACACAAGCTGTAAACTGAGCCCTAAACTAATACTAAACCTAACCTAACTTGTTTAGAGAGCCATTGATAGTAGTAGTCCCCAAATAAAGTAGCCTAGTGAGGCAAGCTAACAGATAAACCCTGTGCAGTATCAAAGAAATCTGACCAAGTAATTGGGGTAGGTATTTCAGTACATTCATATTTTCCTTTTTTCTCCTATTGTGCTCTTGTTTAAAATATTTTTTTCATGCTGCAGTTTATGGTACTTTCACAATGAACAAACAAGAGAGTGACCACAGAGAGCTGATTGAGTGTGTGAAGTTTCAAGCAGCTAGCACTAACCCTGTTTGATTTATAGCTCCATTTTCATTCACATCTATAGACCATAATAAAGTGAAACTTAAAAATTAACACTGTTACTGACAGTGAACTGGCAAACCTTGAAGGCCCAAACTTGGGGATCCTACAAAGGATGGGAAAAGGATGAAGCCTGTAAAGTATCAAAGCAATCAAGCAAAAAATATTGAAGCTTGCTCCTAAAGTGCTCACAGATAAAGCTGTTTCTTCCTACTTCAGCTTTGGGCTAATTCCACAAGAAACAATGAGAATGCGCACTGAGAACTTATTGAGTGTTTGAAGTTTCAAGCACCTAGCACAAACTCTGTTGAGTTCCAGCTCCATTTCCATTCACCCCTATAGGGCAGAATTTAATGAAACATGAAAATTAAATCTGCTCCTAGGAGAAACACCTTTTACCTAGGAGGCCCAAGCTTGGGGAGTATACTAAGAATAGGAAAAATATGAATTATGCCCAGTATCAAAAAAGTTGAAAAAAAATTAACTCTAACTCTAACACTTGCTCTAAACCTTGTCCTAACGCTAACCATAACCATAACCCTAACCTTTTAAGAGATCCTTTGATGATAAAAAGTATCAAACTTGGGGAGAATACCGGAGCAAGCTTACAGATGAATTCTGCACAGTATCAAAAAATCTAACCAAATAAATGAGGGTGGTACTTCACTACATGCATATTGCCCTGTTTTGTACTAAAGTTATCTTGGATAAATTAGTTTTGCATGCTTCATCTTACAGCTACACTCACAAGGAAGAAACCAGAGCGTGCCCAAAGACAACTGATTGAGTATGTGAAGTTTAAAAGAGCTTGCACCAAACCTCTGATTTCTAGCTCCATTTGCATTTACCCATTTAGGTCAAAATGAAGTGAAACATTAAAAACAAACTATTCCTGACAGGAAACCATTGAACAAAGAAGGCCCAAAACTGGGGCACATAATAAGGCTAGGTAAAAAATGAATCCTTCCAAGTATCAAAGAAATTTGAACAAAAAGAACTCTAACACTAACACTATCCTTAAAGCTAGCCCTAACCCTAATCCTAAACCTAACCCTAATCTGTTCAGAAAATCATTGATCCTAGATGTCCCAAATGTGTGGAGCTTACTGGAGCAAGCTAACAGAGGAATCCTGTGCAGCATCTAAGAAATCTGACCAAATAATTGGGGGTGATAGTTCAGTACATACATATTTTCTTGTTTTCCCCTAACGTACTCTCAGATAAAATTGCTTTGCATGCTTAGGCTTAGGGTTACATTCATAAGGAACAAACCAGAGAGTGCACACAGAGAACTGATTGAGTGTGACATGTTTCAATCAGCTAGCACCAACTCTCCTTGATTTTGAGCTCCATTTCCCTTTACCATATAGGTCAAAAGGAAGTGAAACCTCAAAACACAAACTGCTACTGTCAGCGAACCATTAAACTGAGAATGCCCAAATCTGGTGAACATAATAAGGCTACATAAAAGATGAATCCTCCCCAGTATCAAGAAAATTTGAACAAAACTAACTCTAATACTAACACTAGTTCTATACCTAGCCCTAACCCAAACTGTAATCTTAACCCTAATCTGTTTAGATAACCTTTGATCATAGAAGTCCCAAAGTTGTGAAGCCTAGTGGGGCAAACTAAGATATGAAAAATGCACAGTATCAAAGAATTCTGACCAAATAATTGCGGGAGGTAGTTCATTACATGCTTAATTCCCTGTTGTCTCCTAAAGTGCTCTCAGATAAAGTTGTTTTTGCATGCTTCTCCTTTGGCCTATGTTCAATAGACAGAAAGCAGAGAGTGTTCACAGAGAAATAATTGAGTGTGTTATGTATCATGCCACTAGTACCAACCCTGTTTGATTTCCAGCTTCATTATCATTCACACCTATAGGCCATAATGAAGTGACACCTAAACATTCAAACTGTTCTTGACAGTGAAGCATTTAACTCAAGGACCCCAAATTGGGGATCCTATGAAGGCTATGTATAGGATGAATCCTGTACAGTATCAAAGTAATTCAACCAAAAAATATTGAAGATTGCTCCTAAAGCACTCACAGATGAAGCTAGTTCTTTCTATTTCAGCATAGGGCTACTTCAACAAGAAACAAACCACAAAATGCACAATGAGAATTGATGGAGTGTGTGAAGTTTCAAGCAACCTGTTTGATTTCAAGCTCTATTTCCATTTACCCATATAGGTCAAAATGAAGTGAGAAATTAAAAACAAACTATTCCCAGCAGCAAACCATTGAACAGAGAAGACCCAAAACTGGGGCACATAGTAAGGCTAAGTAAAAGATAAATCTTCCCAGTATCAAAGAAATTTGAACAAAACAAATTCTAACCCTAACACTAACTCTAAAACTAGCCCTAACACTAACCATAACATTAACCCTTACCTGTTTAGAGAACCATTGATCCTAGAAGTGCCAACCTTAGGGAGCTTAGTGAAGCAAGCTTAAAGATGAATACTGTGTAGTATCAAAGAAATCTGATCAAATCATTGGGGGACTTATTTCAATACATCCATCTTTCTATGTTTTCTCTTTAAAGGCTATCGGATACAATTGCTTTTGCATGCTTCAGCTTTGGCCTACCTTAAAAAGAAAGAAACCAGAAAGTGCCCATTGAGAAATGATTTGTGAAGTTTCAAGCACCTCCTACCAACTCTGTTTGATTTCCAGCTCAAGTTTCATTCACATCAATAAGCCATAATGAAGAGAAATCTTAAAATAAAAACTGCTCCTGACAGCGTACCATTGAACCGAGAAAGCCCAAGCCTGTGGAGCATAGTAAGGCTAAGTAAAAGATGAATCTGGAAAAATACCATAGAAATTTTAAGAAAACTAGGGCCATGTTGGAGCTATCTGTGCAGATGGAAGCCTCAGCTCTGTGGTTGCTCTCTGCTCAGTCAGAAGTCAGAAGTGTTGGCCACGCATGAGCTCTCTGCACAAAAGAAATTCTTGGCTGTGCATGTGCCCTGAGCTCAGCAGCACTTGAGCTCTTGGAACAGTTGGAAGTCTTGGCCTCGGGTTTGCTCTTGGCTCAGATGGAAGTCTTGGCCATGCAGGCGCCCTCAGCACAGAGAATAGGTAGCACAGTACATAGAAGCTTTGCTTGTGGGTCACTAGACCAAGCTCTGGACATGGCCAAAGTTCACCCCAGAACCACCCACCTCACTAAACACCCTACACAAGTAAGAGATGGAATCCATCTTGGAAAACCTTATTAACCATCTATATGTAGCCGTGGCTACCAGCTCAATTCTGAGGCTGCTCAGCTACTCGGATCCCAACTCCCCTACCTCCAGCTGGGATAACTCAAGATTTTTCTCACAAGCATTTTTTTTTTGGGGGGGTGCGTAGCTATCAATGCAGAACAACAACTGTACAGGCACCTAGTTTCCAACTCAGAGACTAAGAGTAAGGAGGCTCCAGGTAGAAGGACAAGCCGTCTCAAACTGTCTACTTCCACCATCCTTAGCACAGAGACTCAAGCAAGAAATAGACAATTCCACCTACTGGAAGAAAACAGAGTTCTCAGAGACTTTTCTATTCTCGTTCTTCTCATCTATTCTCCTCTACCCTTGCCCCTCTGGCTCTCACAATCTCAACATAAGTGAAACCCAGAACTTCGCATGAAATTGGACTTTAAGAACTGAATCACAAGAATAATTTAATATAGAGGAGTTACATAGGCCCTCCACACCACCCCCACTTTATTTTATCTTATTTTCATTCTCCCTCTCTTTCTTTCTTTCCTTATTTTTTTTTCCTTCTTTTTTCTTCCTCCCTCTATCTCGCTTTCAACCTCCAAAGTTTTACTTTTTATACATAGGGTAAATTTATGAATAGAGTTAAGGAATTTGAATTTATAAATTCTTCCATAAATTAGCCCTGTCTGTTCATTAGAGTTCTCCTCCAATTTGCTAAGATAGATAATCTCATACCCTCACTTAGTTCCCCCTTAACATAGCATCCTACCCCTGACCATCAGTTCTCTATATACCACCAGATATTTTATGCCTTTTATGAAACTAATGACTATATTCTAAATAATAATTGAAGCCAACATCTGTAGACATAGAATATAAATATAAATGTATTCATAATAGTTAGGCTAAGGCTTTGGTTTAGGGTTAGAGTTAGGATTTGATCTATGGTTAGGACTAGGACTAAAGATAGGTCAAGGGTTAGGACTAGGGTTAGAGCTAGGAATAGGGCTATGGTAAGAAATAGAGTTAGAACTAGTGATAGGCAAATGTGAGAGTCAGAGTTAGTTGTAGGGTTAGGGCTAGGGTTATGTTTAGGGATAGGGCTAAATTAGGGCTTGGGTTAGTGTTAGGTTTAGATCTCAGGATAGGGTTAGAGTTAGGGTTACATTTAGGGTAAGGGAGTGGGTTATATCTTAGTTGGGGTCTAGGGCGAGGTTTAGTATTAGGGTAAGGGCTATGGTTAGGGGTAGGGTTATGTTTAAGGCTAAGCTCAGGGCTAGAATGAAGGCTAGTGTTTGTGTTAGGTTTAGGCCTAGTATTAGGGCTAGGACTAATGCCAGGTCTAGGGTTACAGTTAGGGGTAAATTTAGTATTCGGTTTCTGGCTTGGTCCAGTGTAAGGGTTAGATTTAGGGTAAGGGTTAGGTTTAAAGCTAGGGTTATTATTAGGGTCAGGTTCAACTTTAGGGTTTGGTTTAGGTTAGAGGTAAGGTTTAGATCTTGAATAACCATTAGGTTTAGGGTTAGGGTTAGTGACAGAGTTAGGTTTAGGGTTTAAATGTGGTTGAGTGTAATTAATAAGGTTAAGTTAAGGCCTAATGTTTAGCATAAGGGTTAGGGTTATCCTTAGGGTAATGGATTGGGTTAGACCTAAGATTAGGGCTAGGGATATGTATAGGATTAGGGCTTTTGTTTGGGTTAGGGTTAGGTTTAAAATTAGGGTTAAATCTAGGTTTAGGACTCGGATTATGGCTAGGTTTTGGGTTAGGTTAGGGCTAGGGGTTAGGCTACGGGTAATGTATGAAGTAGCATTATGATTAACGCTAGTTATATGTTTAGGATTAGGACTAGGTCTAGTGTTAGGGTTAGGTTTATGGTATGACAATATTTAGAGCTAGAGTTGGTGTTAGGTTCATAGTCAGCGACCATATTAAAATTCAGGTTATACTTAATACTAGAATTAGAGATAGGTGTAGGGCTATGTGTAAGGTTAGGGTTTGGTTTAGGTTAAGGGTTAGGGTTAGGGCTATGACTCGGTTTTGTTTTAGGGCTAGGGGTAGGGTTAGGGCTAATTTTAGGATTCGTGTTAGGGTTAGGCTTAGTGTTAGTGTGAGGCTTAGGCTTAGGTTTAGGTTTAGATTTAGAGTTAGGTTTAGATCTAGGGTTTGAGCGAGGGCAAAGGATAGGGCTAGTGTTAGGGCTAAGATTAGGGCTAGGTTTAGGATGATAGTAAGGGTTAGAACTCGGTATAGGGTTAAGGTGAGTGTTAGAATTAGTCTTAGGGCAAGGGTTAGTGTTAGAGTTAGGCCTAGGGTTAGGTCTAGGGTTAATGTTAGGTTTAGGGTCAGAGTTAGATTTAGGGTAAGGGTTGGCATTACAGCGAGTTTTATGGCTAGGGTGAGGTTTATAATTAGGGTTACATTTAGGTTTATGATTTAGGTGAAGTTTATGGCTAGGATGTGGGCTAAGTTTTGTGTTAGGGTTAGGGCTAGAATTAGAGCTAGTGCAAAAATCAGGTCTAGGGTTACAGTTAGGGATAGTTTGGGGTTAGGTTTATAGTTAGGTCTATTTTAAAGGTTTGGTATATGGTTAGGTTCAAGTTAAGAGCCAGGGGTATTATTAGGTTTATGGTCAGATTTAGGGATTTTGTTAGGTTAAGGTTTCAGTTTAGGGCTTGAATTAGCATTATTGTTAATGATAGGGTAATTATAGTTTTAGGTTTATGGTTCAGGTTAAGTATATGGTAATGAATAGGTTTAGGGTTAGGTATAGAATTAGGGTTTGGTCTAGAGTTAGCATAAGTGTTAGTGTTATCATTAGAGTAATGGATAGGTTAGAGCTAGTGTTAGGGCTAGTGTTATACTAAGGATTAGGTCTAGGCTTAGGCTTAGGCTTAGGTTTAGGGCTATGCCTAGGATTTGGATTAGCTTTAAAGGTGAAAGCTAGGGTAGGCCTTGGATTAGGGCTAGGTTTTGCGATAGGTTAGGGCTAAAGCTAATGTAAGAAATTGTTATGATTCAGGCTAGTTTTAGGGTTAATATTAGGGCTAGGTATAGTTTTAGTGTTAGGTTTAGGTTTGGGGTGGTGTTTAGAGCTAGGGTTACTGTTAGTGTCAGGGTCAGTGTTCAGGTTAGTGTTATGGTTAGAATTAAAGCCAGAATTAAGTCTAGGGAAAGAATTAGTGTTTGGCTGATGCTAAGGGTTATTTTTAGGGCTATGTCTAGGTTTGTTTTTATTAGATCTAAGGTTCGAGTTATGGCTAGATTCAGGATTAGGTTTAGGTCTAGGGCTAGTGTTAGGGTTATGTTTAGGTATAAGGTTAACGGAAAGGCTACTGTTAGGGTACAGTTAAGGTTAGGTTCAAATTTAGACCTATAATTAGTGTTAGGATCAGAATAAGGGTCAGGGTTAGTGTTAGGGCATGGGTTGTGGTTAGAGCTAGAATGAGTGCTAGGGTTAGGACTAGTAATAGGGTAAGGGTTTCTGCCAGGTTAAGGATTAGGGTTAGCATTTGGGTTAGGTTTTGGCTTAGGGTAAGGGACAGGGCTAGAGCTAGGGTTTGGGCTTGGATTAGGGCAAGAGATAGGGTTAAACCTAGATTTAAGCCCCGGATTAGGGCTAGTTTTCTGTTAGGTTTAAGGCTAGGCAACAGCTAATATAAGAACTAGGGTTACAACTCACATTTCTTTCCCTCCTCAGCAAGTCCACTGCTTCCCTTTGCCTACCAAGCACAGCACACACCTGGAGTCTAGGATGACCCCTTCACCCCACACTGAAGTCCTCCCCATCTGCCACCAACTCTTTCCAGCACTATCTTCCTCCCCACCCTCTTTGCTCTCCAAGCTCCAGCAAAAATAAATAAATAAAAAAGTAATAAATTCAATATGCCCTAGCTATA
This sequence comes from Marmota flaviventris, assembly GCF_047511675.1. Taxonomy (NCBI): domain Eukaryota; kingdom Metazoa; phylum Chordata; class Mammalia; order Rodentia; family Sciuridae; genus Marmota; species Marmota flaviventris. The sequence continues at coordinate 81,309 of NW_027287825.1, read as the reverse complement.
ACATGCCTTCGTGTCTTTGCTTATACAGTTCCCACAGCCTAAAATACCTTTTCCCTCATCATTTATTGAAGTACTGTTCATATTTCAAGGCTTGGTTCAACTGTCACCTTTTTCCATGAAGTTATTTCCTGTTTTCCACTCAGGTTTGCCATTCTTTCTTCTTCCTCACCATGATGTGTATATTCTCTCACATCATGTGTTCAGTCCTGTCCTGCTTATTTACCTTATGTCCCTCCAACTCGACTGCCAGTGAAACTGTCTTTTAACCCTTTCTTTTTGTATCATCCCATCGTCTCTGACAGTGATCAACAAAGTTTTAATGAGTGACTAGAGGGTCAGGGAAGAAATACACTGCTGTGCACGGTTCCTCCTGTTCTGCAGCATCCTTCCTGTTCTACCCTGGCCCCCCCTAGCAGCTGGCTGCCATGAAAAGACACTGGCATTTCTTAAAACCCTGCTACACATGCCAGGTACCTTCCCATGATCTCATTTAATGCCTCCCAGAAGCACCAGGATGAAAATATTCTTATTTCCATTTTACGGTGGAGGAAACTGAGTCTCAGTGAGTTTAAGAAATTTGCCCCAGCTTTGAATAATAGAGACAAAATTAAAGCGTGAGCCTTCAGGCTCCAAGCCTAGATCTCTCCGGAGCTGCTGTGAGCCAGCCAAAGAACAGCCAGAGTCTCCCTTCCCCAGACTCCATGTCAGGCTTCAGTGCTCCAGGAGAATGAACTTCCTGCAAATCAATCCTGGATACAGTTATTATTTTATAGGGATGTTGTAAGTTGATAAGGTGCCTATTATATGCTAATAGCTATTGTAATGTTGTTCTTAAGGCCTATTACTTGTGCTGGTTTGTATTTTAATGTGTGCAAAGGTGATTACAACTTTAATATGAATGTTAAACAGATTAGCTGATTTTTATGTAAAATAAATAAATAAAGCGAAACTCAAAAAAAAAAAAAAAGAACTAGGGTTACAATTAGGGTGAATTTTGGGGATATTGTTAGTGTTTAAAACACTAGTGTTAGGATTAGGTTTAAGGTTAGGGTGATATTTAGAATTATTGTTAGTTATAGGTTAATAGTCAGGGTCATAGTTATTTTTAGAGTTAGGGTTAGGACTTGAAGTAAGGCTAGGGTTACTGCAAGGGTTTGGTTTAAGGTTAGGTTCTTGTTTAGAGCTAGGGTGTGTGTTAGCATATGAGTGAGAGTCAGGGTTAGTATTAAGTTTAAGGTTAGGACTCGAATTAGGGCTAGGATTAGGTCTAAGTGTAGTATTAGGATTTGGTTTAAGTTAAGGTTTAGTGTTAGAGCTATTACTCGGTTTTGTTTTACTGCTAGGGTTAGGGTTAGGGCTAGTTTCATGATTAGTGTTAGGGTTAGTTCTAGTATTAATGTTAGCGTTAGGGTTAGTGTTGGAGTTAGAGTTAGATTAAGATCTAGGTTTTGGACTAGGAATAAGGTTTAGGCAAATGTTATGGCTAGGTTTATGGCTATGTTTAGGGCTAGGGTTAGGGTTAATTAAGGGAAAGGTTTAGAAGTAGGGATAGGGCTAGTGTGGGAGTCATAGTTAGTCTTAGGGCTATGGTTAGCATTAGAATTAGGGATAGGGTTAAATTAGGGCTAGGATTTTGGCTAGGGTTAGTGTTCAGCTTAGGTCTAGTGCTTTGGTAAGAGTTAGGATTACGTTTAGGGTAGTGGAAGGTGCTATAGCTAGGTTTAATGGGAGGGTGTGGGTTAGAATTAGTTTAGGGCAATGGTTAAGATTAGGGTTATGATTAGGGCTAGGATTAGGGCTAGGATGAGGGCTAGGGTTTGTTTTACGTTTTGGGCTAGGATTAGGGCTAGGGCTAATATCAGGTCTTGGATTATGGTTAAAGATAGTTTATGTGTTAGGTTTGTGGCTACATGTAGTGTAAGAATTAGTTTTAGGGTTACAGTCAGGTTTAGAGGTAGGACTACTTTTACAATCAGGGTCTGGGTAAGGATTTGGGATAGGTTATGTTTTAAAACTAGGGCTCAAATTAGCATTAGGGTTAGTGTTAGGTTAATTTTAGGGTGAGGTTTAGAGACTAGGTTTGGATTAGAGTAATGGATAGGGTTAGGATTAGAGATAGGGTTAGGTTTAGTACTAGGTTTAGCATTAGAGTTAGGGTTAAGTTTATGGCAATGGATAGGGATAGAGCTAGGGTCAGGGCTAGGGTTATGTTTATGATTAGGGCTATTGATAAGGTTAGGATTGGGGTTAAAATTGGGTTATGGCTCAGATTAGGGCTAAGTTTTGTGTAAAGTTGTTGCTACAATTAGGATTATGGCAAATGTAAGTATCAGGGTTATGTTTAGGGCTACATTTAGAGTTAGAGTTAGGGCTATGACTAGTGTTAGTTTTAGGTTTATGGTTAGGGTTATGTTTAGAGCTAGGTTTAGTGTTATGGTCAGAGTCAGGGTCAGGGTTAGTTTTAAGGTTTGGATTCAAACTCAAATTAGGGCTAGGTTTAGGGTAAGGCTTTGGTTTAAATTAAAGGTTAGGGTTAGGGCTATGGTTCAGTTTTGTTTTAGGGTTAGTGCTAGGGTTAGGGCTAGTTTTAGGATTAGCATTAAGTTTAGGGCTAGTATGAGAGGTAGAGTTAGTGTTAGGGCTAAAATTTAGGTTTTGGAATAGGGTTAAATTAGGGCTAGGATAAGGGCTATTGTTAGTTTTTATCTTAGGCATAGCGATAGGGATTGGGTTAGGGTTAAGTTTAGGATAAAGAATGGTGTTATAGCTCTGTTTAGTCATAGTGTGAGGGTTAGAGTTAGGGCTAGGGCTAGGGTTGGAGTTAGGGTTAAGTTTAAGAGTAGCTTTAGGGCTAGGATGAGGGATAGTGTTCATTTTAGTTTCAGGGCTACTATTAATGCTAGGGTTAATATCAAGTCTAGGGTTATGGTTAAAGATAGTTTTAGGGTTGGGCTTATGGCTACATCTAGTGTTAGGGTTAGGTTTAGTGTAAGGGTCAGGTTTAGAGCTCAGGGAATTATTAGGATAAGGATTTGGCTTAGATCATAATATAGGTTTACGGCTCAAATTAGCATTAGGGTTATGGTTAGGGTACAGTTAGGGTTTGTTTTAAGGTTCAGGTTTGGTTTAGGGTAATTGATATGATTAACGTTAGTGATAGGGCTAGGGTTGGTTTAGTGTTAGCATTTGGGTAAGGGTTATGTTTAGGATACTTTATAGTGTTAGAACTAGAGTTACCTTTAGGAATATGCCTTGAGTTAGGGTTAGAGTTAGTGTTAGAACTAAGTTTAGGGTTAAGTTTAGGGTTATGTTTAGAATAAAGGTTAGGTTTTGAGCTAGGGTTAGGGATAGGTTTAGGGTTAGGTCTAGGGATAGGATTACAGTAGGTTTAGGGTTAGGATGGAGTTTTGAACTAGGATGAGTGTTAGGATATAACTCAGGTTCACGGTTATTTTATGGTTATGATTAGGATTCGAATTAGGGCTAGGTTTAGGTCTCTGTGTAGTGCTAGGTTTTGGATTATGTTAAGGTTAGTGTTAGGCCTGTTGCTCGGTTTTGTTTTAGTGCTATGGTTAGGGTTAGGGATAGTTTTATGATTAGCTTTAGTGTTAGGGCTAAGGTTATGGTTAGGTTTAGGATTAAGGCTAGATTTAAGGCTAGGATTTGGGCTAGGTTTTGTGTCAGGTTTAGGGCAAGAATTAGGGTTTAGAACTAATGTCAAGTTTAGGTTTATAGTTAGTGATATTTTAGGGTTATATTTATGGCTAGGTCAAATTAAAGTGTTACATTTAGGGGAAGGATCAGATTAAGAGCTGGGGTATTATTATGGTCAGGTTCAAGCTTTTGGTTTGGGTTAGGTTAAGGTTTAGGGTTAAGGCTCAAATTACCATTAAGGTTACAATTAGGGTTAGGGTACTGGATAGTGTTAAGTTTAGGGTTAGGATAGGTTTAAGGTAATGGATATGGTTAGGGTTTGTGATAGGTTTAGGTTAGGCCAAGGGTTAACATTAGGGTTATGGTTATCGTTAGGGTAATTTATAGGGCTAGACCTAGGGTTAGGGCTAGGATAATGGTTAGGATTAGGGCTAGAATTAGGGTTAGGGTCAGGGTTAGGGCGAGGTTTACACTTAGGATTAGGTTTAGGGTACAGTTTAGGGTTTGAGCTGGGATTTTTGCTATGGCTAAAATTAATTTATAATGTGGTCTAGGATTATAGTCATGGATAGTGTAATGGTAGGGTTTAGGATTATCATTAGGATTAGGGGAATATAATTAGATGTCACGTTAAAGATAGGTTAAGGTTTAGGTTAGCGTTTGCTTTAGGTTTAGGATTAGGGTTAGAATTTGAGCTAGCTTAGGTTTAGATTTAGTGTTAGGTTCACTGTTAGTTCAAGTGTTAGGTTTATGTTTAGGGTTAGGGTAGGTTTAGCTTTAGTTCTATTGTTATCATTAGGATTAATTTTAGTGTTAGAGTACTGGGTAGGGTTCAATCAAGGGTTAGGGTTTGGGTTAAAGTTAGGATTAGGGCTGGGGTTAGGTTTAGGGTTAGACCTTGGGTCAGTGTTAGTGTTAGATTAAGTGTAAGGGTTAGGGATTGAGCTAGGTTTAGGGCTAGGGTGAGGGTTAGACTTACAGTCTGGCATAGGGTAGGTTTAGGATTAGGTTTAGGGCTAGGGTTAGCATTAGTTTTAGGGTTATTGTTAGTGTAATGGATAGAATTAGAGTTAGAGTTTGGGCTATGGTTAGAGTTTGTATTAGAGCTGGAGTTAGGATGAGGTTCAGTGTTTGGGTAGGGTTATTTTAGGATGAGGTTTAGTGTTTGAGCTAGGGTTAGGGCAAGAACGAGAGTTAGGGTTAGGGTTAGAGCTAGGTTTAGGGTTAGGGTTATGCTTAGGGTTCAATTTAGGGTTGTAATTAGGGCTACGTTTTATGAGAGGTTTAGGGCTAGTGTTACACAAATGGGTAATGTAAGAGCTAGAGTTATGGTTATGGCTAGATTTAGAGTTCGTCTAGTATTAGGGTTAGTTTTTTTGGGTTAGGATAAGTTTTAGAGCTAGGGTTTTTGTTAGAGTAAATTTCAGGGTTCAGGTTGGGATTTGGTTTAAGGTTAGGTCCAGAATGAGGTAGGGTTAGGTCTAGGGGTAGAGTTAATGTTAAGTTTAGGTTAAGGGTTATTGGTTAGTATTAGGATTAGGGTCATGGAGAGGGTTACAGCTCAGGTTAGGGCTGGATTTTGGTTAGGATTAAGGCTAGGGTTAGGATTAGGTTTTGGTTTATGTCATGGGTTAGTGTTAGGGTTAGGTTTAATGTAAGGTTCAGGGCTCGAATTAGATTATGGTTAGGCTTAAAGTGGTGTTATGACTCCGATTAGGTATCTGCTTTAGGTTAGGTAAGAGCTAGGTTTAGGGCTACAGCCAATGCAAGAACTAGGGTTATGATTAGAACTAGTTTTAGGGTTAGGATTAGGTCTAGGTCTAGGGATAGGCTTAGGTTTATGTTTTGAGTGATGCTTAGAGCTAGGTTAGTGTTAGGATCAGAGTCAGGGTCAGGGTTTGTTTTAGGTTTAGGGATAGGACTCGAATTAGAGCTAGGTTTAGGTCTAGGTGTAGGCTTAGGGTTTGGTTTATGTTAAAGTTTAGGGTTAGGGCTATGGCTTGGTTGTTTTGTAGGGCTAGGGCTAAGGTAGGCCTAGTTTTAAGACTAGCATTAGTGTTACAGCTTGTGTTTGTGAGAGGTTTAACTTAGGGCTATGGTTAGATTTAGAGTTAGGGTTTGATATAGGATTAGGGCTAGAGCTAGGGTTAGGCTAATGTAAAGGCAAGTGATAAGATTATGGTAAGGGATAGGGTTAGAGGTAAATAATAGGAGTAGGGCGAGAGTTAGAGTTAGTCTTAGGTCTAGGGTTAGGTTAGGTTTAGGGCTAAGTTAGGGCTAGGATTAGGTCTAGTGTTTTTATTAGGATTAGGCCTTTTTTAGGCTTAGGTTTAGGTTTAGGAATAGGGTTAGGTTTAGGGCAAGGGATTGGGGTTAAAGCTAGTTTTAGGGATAAGTCAAAGGTTATAGGTTTGGTTATGACTAAAGTTATTGTTTCATTTAGTAATAAGGCTAGTTTTAGGGCTAAGATGAGGGCTAGGGTTTGTTTTAGGGTTATGGAAAGAATTAAGGCTAGGGCTAGTTTCAGGCCTATCCTTATATTAGAGATAGATTGAGGGTTAGATTTATAGCTAGGTCTCATGTAAGGCTTCAGTTTAGGGTAAGGATCAGGTTTAGAACTAGGGGTATTATTAGGGTTAGAATTAGGTTTCAGGTTTGGTTTAGGTTAGGGTTTAGGTTTATTTGAATTAGCATTAGGGTTTGGTTAGGGTAATGATTAGTTTGGGTTTAGGGTTCATGTTAGGTGTAGGGTAATTGATAGGGTTAGAGTTAGCAAAATGGTTAGGGTTGGGCCTAGGGTTAGTCTTTGTGTTATGGTTGTGTTTAGGGTAAGGGATAGGGTTAGGGCTAAGGTAATGGTTTGTATTAGGGCAAGCCTTAGGGTTAGACCTAGGGTTAAGCTTAGCTTTAGGTTTAGGATATGTTTTAGGGTTTGAGCTAGGGTTAACGCTAGGGCAAGGGTTAGGTTTATGGTTAGGTCTAGGTTATAGTTACCATTAGGATCAAGGTTAGTGTTAAGGTTAGGGCTAGGGTTATCATTAGGTTTAGAGTAATGGATACAGTTTGATGTCATGTTACATTTAGGGTTAGGTTTAGGCTTAAGGTTAGGGTTAGCAATAGGTTTAGTGCTAGGTTTAGGGTAATGGTTAGGTTTTGAAAAAGCGTTAGCTCTATGGCAAGGGTTTGGTTTATGGTTGTCTATGGTTAGGGGTACGGTAGATTTAGGGTAAGGGCTAGGGTTATCATCAGTGTTAGGGTTAGGGTTAGGGTAATGCTTAGGCTTAGAGCCAGGTTTAGGGATAGGGTTAATGATAGGATTAGGGCTAGGGTTAAGGTTAGGTTCAGGTTAAGGCCATGGGTTATTGTTAGGGTTAGGTTAAGTTTAAGGGTTAGGGATTTAGCTAGTATTTGGAATAGGACGAGGATTAGCATTAGAGTCAGTGTGAATGTTAGGGCTAGGTTTAGCATTAGGGTTAGGGTTAGGGTTAAGGTAATGGATAGAGTTAGAGTTAGGTTTTGGCCTATGGTGATGGCTAGCTTCAGGGTTGGTGATATGGCTAGGTCTAGTATGAGAGTTATTTGATTTGTTAGGATAAGGTTTAGAGCTAGGGTTTGTGTTAGGGTAAGGGTCAGTGTTCGGTTTAGGGTTAGGTTTATTTTTAGGGCCAGCATTTGGACTAGGGTTTGGTCTAGGGGTAGGGTTAGTGTTTGGGTTACGTTAAGGGTTATTATTAGGTCTAATACTACGTTTTTGTTTAGGGCTAGGCCTAGAGTTATCACTAGATAAAGGATTAAGTGTAGGTCTATGTCTAGTGTTAGGGTGAGTTTTAGTTATAGGGTTACAGTGCCAATGTTAGGGGTTAGTTAAGGTTTAGGGTCAGGTTTAGACCTATGATTAATGTTAGGGTCAGAATAAGGGTCATGGTTAGGGTTAGGGTTTCAGATAGTGATAGAGCTAGATTGAGGATTAGGGTTAGGACTAGTAATAGAGTTAGGTTTTCGGTTAGGGTAATAATTATGTTTAGGACTCGGGTACCTTTAGGTTTAAAGTTTGGCTTAGGGTAAGGTATAGGGTTAGCACTAGTGTTAGGGATAGGTATAGGTTCATGTTAGGGCTACAGTTAGGTTTAGAATTAGGGTTAGAGCTTGGATTACGGCTAGGCTAGGTTTTGTGTTGGCTTTAGGGCTACGGCTAATGTAAGAACTAGTATTACACTTAGGGCTAGTTTTAGGGTTAGGGTTACGTCTAGGTTTAGTGTTTGGTTAGGTTTAGAGTTAGGGTTATGTTTAGGGTAATTGATAGGTAGCATTAGCGTATGAGTTAGAGTTAGGCGGAGGGTTAGCATTAGGGTTGGGATTAGGTTTAGTGTTAGGGTAATGGATAGGTTTAGAGCTAGGGTTAGGCCTAGGGTTATGGTTAGTGTTATTGTTAGGGTTAGTGTTAGTTTTAGGGTTAGTGCAAGGATTAAATTTAGGGTTAGGTTTAGGTTAAGGATTAGGTCTTGTTTTAGGTTTAGAGTTAGGTTTAAAGATAGGGTTGGGGCTCACATTATGGCTAGATTTTTTGTAACATTAAGGCTAGTGTTAGGGATACAGCTAATGTAAGAACTAGGGTTAAGGTTAGGGCTAATTTTAGGGTTACGGTTAGGGCTAAGTCTAGTTTTATTGTTAGGTTTAAGTTCAGGGTGATGCTTTGAGCTAGGGTTAGTGTTAGGTTCAGAGTCAGGGTTAGGGTTAGTTTTAGTGTTAGGGATAGGACTCGTATTAGGGGTAGGCTTAGGGCTAGATGTAGGGTTAGGATTTGGTTTATATTAAGGGTTAGGGTTAGTTCTATGGCTCGTTATTTTTTAGGGCTAAGGATAAAGTTAAGTGTAATTTTACAATTATTGTTAGTGTTATTGCTAGTGATAGGGTGAGTTTAGGCTTAGGGGTATATTTAGAGTTATGGTTAATTCTAGTGTTAGCGCTATGGCTAGGGTTAGGGCTAAGGTTATGTCTAGTGTTTGGATTACGGTAAGGGATAGGATTAGAACTAGGAATACAGCTAGGGCAATAGTTAGAGTTAGTATTTAGGCTACGGTTAGGGTTAAGTTTAGGGCTAAATTAGGGCTAGAAATATGTCTAGGATTGGTGTTAGAGTTAGGCCTAGAGTTAGGGCTATGTTTAAGATTAGGTTTAGGGTTAGGTAAGGGGAAGGGATGGCGTTATAGTTGGTTTATGTTTAGGCCAATGATTAGAATTCAGTTTAGGTCTAGGGTTAGGTTTGTGTTAGGTTAAGGCTAGATTTGGGGTTAGAATGAGGGCTAGGTTTTGTGTTATGGTTAGAGCAAGTTTTAGGGATAGGGATAGTGGGAGGTTTAGGTTTACGGCTATTGATAGTTATAGTTTTAGGTTCATGTCTAGGTCTAATGTTAGGTTTAGGGTAAGGCCCAGGTTAAGTGTAAGGTGTATTTTTAGGGTCAGGGTCAGGCTTCAGGTTTGTTTTAGGTTAATTATTATGGTTACGGTTAAAATTAGGGTTAGGTTTGTGGATAGGTTTAGTTTTATGGATAGGTTTAGGTTTAGGATTAAGGTTAAGATTAGGGTAATTGGTAGGGTTAGTGTTAGTGATAGGTTTAGGGTTAGGCCTAGGTTTAGCATTTGGGTTAGGGTTATTGTTAGGGTAATTAATAGCATTAGAGCTAGGCTTAGGGCAAGGATTTTGCATAGGATTAGGGCTAGAGTTAGGTTTAGGTCTAGGGCTATGGTTAGGTTTTTGGTTAGGTTTAGGGTACAAGTTAGGTTTTGAGCTAGGTTTAGTGCTAGGATGAGGGTTAGGTTTAAGATTATATCTAGGGTTAGATTTACGGTTAAGGTTAGGGTTAGTGTTAGGGTTAGGGCTAATGTTATCTTTAGAGTTAGGTTAATGTATAAGGTTAGACGTTGAGATTGGTTTAGTGGTAGTTTTAGATTTAGGGTTAGTGTTAAGTTTAGGGCTAAGATCATCATTTGAGTTAGGGTAATGGATAGGGTTAGATGTCAGGCTAGAGTTAGGAGTAGTTTTAGGTTTATGCTTAGTGTTTGGATTTGGGCTGGGGTTATAGTAAGATTAAGCGTTAGGGTTTTATCTAGTGTTAAGGCTATGATGAGGGTTAGGTTTAGGATTAGGTCTAGGATTAGGTTTACAATTAGGATTAGAGTTAGGGGTATCATTAGGGTTAAGTTTCGGTTTAGGGTAATGGATAATTTTAGAGATAGTATTGGGGCTAGTGTTAACATTATGATTAGGGCTAGGATTAGGATTAGGTTTAGGGATAGAGCTAGGTTTATGTTGAGGGTTCGGTTTTGGGTTGTATCTAGGGTTCGGTCTAAGATGAGGGTTAGGATTAGTGTGAGGGTTAGGCTTAGGGTAAGGGATAAGTATAGGTTAGGGTTAGGTTTATGCTTTGGGCTAGATATAGGACTAGGATTAGGACTAGGTTTTGTGTTAGGTTTAGAGCTAGTCTTAGTGCTATGATAAGGTAAGGGTTATGTTTACAGTCTAGTGTTAGGATTAGTTTTGGTTTTGGTTAGGGTCAGTTTTATAGCCAGGGTTAGTGTTAGTGTCAGGGTCTGTGTTTGAATAAGGGTTAGGGTTAAGGATAGAGCCAGAATTAGGATTGGTTAGGTCTAGAGGTAAGGATAGTGTTTGGCTTAGGTTAAGGGTTATCATTAGAGCTAAGGCTAGTTTTTTTGTTTTGTTTTGTTTTGTTTTGTTTTTGTTTTGTTTTGTTTGTTTAGGTCTTTGTTAAAGATATGGCTAGATTTAGGATTAGGTTTAATCTAGGGCTAGTGTTAGGGTTAGGTTTAGATATAGGGTTATGTGTAGGGCTAGTGTTAGGGTTTGGTTTATGTTCAGGTTCAGAATAAGGGTCAGAGTTAGGGTTAGAATTTGGGTTATGTTTATAAAAAGAATGAGGGCTAGGGTTAGGACTAGTAACAGGGTTAGGGTTTGGGTTAGACGAAGGATTAGTTTTAGGTCTAGGGTTAGCATTAGGGTAGGGGTTTGGCTAGGGTAAAATATAAGGTTAGAGCTGGGGTTAGAACTAGGTTTCAGGTTAGGGTTTGGTTTAGTGTTAGGGTTAGGTTTAGGGTGAAAGCTAGGGTTAGGAATCAGATTTGGGCTAGATTTGTGTTAGCATTAGGTTTAAGGTTATGGCTATTGTATGATCTAGGTTAATGATTAGAACTAGTTTTAGAATTAGGTTTAGGTCCAGATCTAGTGTTAGGTTAAGGTTTAGCTTTAGGGTGATGTTTAGAAGTAGGGTTAGTGTTAATGTCAGAGACAGGTATATTTATAGTATTAGAGTTAAGATTAGGAATCAAATTAGGGCTAGGCTTAGGGCTAGATATAAAATTAGGGTTTGCTTTATGTAAAAGTTTTGGGTTAGTGTTATGCTTCAGTTTTGTTTTAGGTCTAAGCCTATGGTTAGGGCTAGTTATAGGATTTGTGATAGGTTTAGGGCTAGTGTTAGGATTGGGTTTAGGTTTAGAATTAGGGTTAGATTTAGAGTTAGATTTATTTATTTTTTGTTAAATTTTTTTTTAAATTTTTTATTGTTGGCTGTTCAAAACATTACATAGTTCTTGATATATCATATTTCACACTTTGATTCAAGTGGGTTATGAGCTCCCATTTTTACCCCATATACAGATTGCAGAATCACATCAGTTACACATCCATTGATTTACATATTGCCATACTAGTGTCTGTTGTGTTCTGCTGCCTTTCCTATCCTCTACTATCCCCCCTCCCCTCCCCTCCCCTCTTCTCTCTCTGCCCCCTCTACTGACATTCATTTGTCCCCCTTGTATTATTTTTCCCTTTCCCCTCACTTCCTCTTGTATAAACTTTTGTATAACTCTGAGGGTCTCCTTCCATTTCCATGCAATTTCCCTTCTCTCTCCCTTTCCCTCCCACCTCTCATCCCTCTTTAATGTTAATCTTCTTCTCATGCTCTTCGACCCTACTCTGTTCTTAGTTACTCTCCTTATATCAAAGAAGACATTTGGCATTTGTTTCTTAGGGATTGGCTAGCTTCACTTAGCATAATCTGCTCTAATGCCATCCATTTCCCTGTAAATTCTATGATTTTGTCATTTTTTAATGCAGAGTAATACTCCATTGTGTATAAATGCCACATATTTTTATCCATTCATCTATTGAAGGGCATCTAGGTTGGTTCCACAGTCTTCCTATTGTGAATTGTGCTGCTATAAACATCGATGTAACAGTGTCCCTGTAGCATGCTCTTTTTAGGTCTTTAGGGAATAGACCGAGAAGGGGAATAGCTGGGTCAAATGGTGGCTCCATTCCCAGCTTTCCAAGAAATCTCCATACTGCTTTCCAAATTGGCTGCACCAATTTGCAGTCCCACCAGCAATGTACAAGTGTACCCTTTTCCCCACATCCTCGCCGGCACTTGTTGTTGTTTGACTTCATAATGGCTGCCAATCTAAATGGAGTGAGATGGTATCTTAGGGTGGTTTTGATTTGCATTTCTCTGACTGCTAGAGAAGATGAGCATTTTTTCATGTACTTGTTGATTGATTGTATGTCCTCCTCTGAGAAGTGTCTGTTCAGGTCCTTGGCCCATTTGTTGATTGGGTTGTTTGTTCTCTTATTGTCTAATTTTTTGAGTTCTTTGTATACTCTGGATAATAGGGCTCTATCTGAAGTGTGAGGAGTAAAAATTTGTTCCCATGATGTAGGCTCCCTATTTACCTCTTTTATTGTTTCTCTTGCTGAGAGAAAACTTTTCAGTTTAAGTAAGTCCCATTTGTTGATTTTTGTTATCAACTTTTGTGCTATGGGTGTCCTATTAAGGAATTTGGAGCCCGACCCTACGATATGTAGATCGGAGCCAATTTTTCTTCTATCAGACACAGAGTCTCTGATTTGATATCTAGCTCCTTGATCCACTTTGAGTTAACTTTTGTGCATGGTGAGAGGAGGGGATTCGGTTTAATTTTGTTGCATATGGATTTCCAGTTTTCCCAGCACCATTTGTTGAAGATGCTATCCTCCCTCCATTGCATGGTTTTAGCTCCTTTATCAAATATAAGATAGTTGTAGCTTTGTGGATTAGTCTCTGTGTCCTCTATTCTGTACCATTGGTCCACCCTCCTGTTTTGGTACCAGTACCATGCTGTTTTTGTTACTATTGCTCTGTAATATAGTTTTAAGTCTGGTATTGCTATACCGCCTGATTCGCACTCCCTGCTTAGAATTGCTTTTGCTATTCTGGGTCTTCTATTTTTCTATATGAATTTCATGATTGCTTTATCCATTTCTAATAGAAATGCCGTTGGGATTTTGATTGGCATTGCATTAAACCTATAGAGAACTTTTGGTAATATCGCCATTTTGATGATGTTAGTTCTGCCTATCCATGAACAGGGTATATTTTTCCATCTTCTAAGATCTTCTTCTACTTCTATTTTTAGGGTTTTGTAGTTTTCATTATATAAATCTTTCACCTCTTTTGTTAGGTTGATTCCCAAGTATTTTATTTTTTTTTTTTTTTGAGGATATTGTGAATGGAGTGTTTTTCCTCATTTCCGTTTCAGAAGTTTTGTCGCTGATATACAGAAATGCCTTTGATTCATGCGTGTTGATTTTATATCCTGCCACTTTGCTGAATTCATTTATTAGTTCTAATAGTTTTTTTGTAGACCCTTTTGGGTCTTCTAGGTATAGAATCATGTCATCTGCAAATAGTGATAATTTAAGTTCTTCCTTTCCTATTTTTATGCCTTTAATTTCTTTCGTCTGTCTAATTGCTCTGGCCAGTGTTTCGAGAACTATATTGAATAGAAGTGGTGATAGAGGGCATCCCTGTCTTGTTCCAGATTTTAGGGGGAATGCCTTCAATTTTTCTGCATTGAGAATGATGCTAGCCTGAGGATTAGCATAGATAGCTTTTACAATGTCGAGGTAAGTTCCTGTTATCCCTAGTTTTTCTAATGTTTTGAACATAAAGGGATGCTGTACTTTGTCGAATGCTTTTTCTGCGTCTATTGAGATGATCATATGGTTCTTATTTTTAAGTCTATTGATGTGGTGAATAACATTTATTGATTTCCGTATATTGAACCATCCTTGCATCCCAGGGATGAATCCTACTTGATCATGGTGCACAATTTTTTTGATGTGCCTTTGTATCCGATTCGCCAGAATTTTATTGAGGATTTTTGCATCTAGGTTCATCAGAGATATTGGTCTGTAGTTTTCTTTCTTTGAGGTGTCTTTGTCTGGTTTCGGAATCAGGGTGATGTTGGCCTCATAGAATGAATTTGGCAGAGCTCCTTCTTTTTCTATTTCCTGAAATAACTTGAAAAGTATTGGTATTAATTCTTCCTTAAAGGTTTTGTAAAACTCCGCTGTATACCCATCCGGTCCTGGGCTTTTCTTGGTTGGAAATCTTTTAATTGCTTCTTCTTTTTCATCTATTGTTATTGGTCTGTTTAAGTTGTGAGTATCCTCCTGATTCAGTCTGGGCAAATCATATGACTTAAGGAATTTATCGATGTCTTCATTATCTTCTATTTTATTGGAATATAGGTTTTCAAAATAATTTCTAATTGTCTTCTGTATTTCTGTAGTGTCTGTTGTGATATTGCCTTTTTCATCCCGTATGTTAGTGATTTGAGTTCTCTCTCTTCTTCTCTTCGTTAGCATGGCTAAGGGTCTGTCGATCTTATTTATTTTTTCAAAGAACCAACTTTTAGTTTTGTTAATTTTTTCAATAGTTTCTTTTGTTTCAATTTCGTTGATTTCCGCTCTGATTTTAATTATTTCTTGCCTTCTGCTACATTTGCTGTTGTTTTGCTCTTCCTTTTCTAGGGCTTTGAGATGAAGTGTGAGCTCATTTATTTGTTGTTTTTTCCTTTTTTTGAGGAATGACCTCCAAGCGATGAATTTCCCTCTTAAATCTGCTTTCATTGTGTCCCATAGATTTTGATATGTTGTGTCTGTATTTTCATTTATCTCTAAGAATTTTTTGATTTCTTCCTTTATGTCTTCTGTAACCCATTGATCATTCAGTAACATATTGTTCATTTTCCATGTGATGTAGGATTTTTCCTTCCTTCTTTTATCATTGATTTCCAGTTTCTTTCCATTATGATCATATAAAATGCATGGTATTATCTCCACCCCTCTATATTTACTGAGGGTTGCCCTATGGCATAATATATGGTCTATTTTTGAGGAGGATCCATGTGCTCTTGAGAAAAAAGTATATCCACTTGATGATGGTTGATATATTCTATATATGTCAGTTAAGTCTAGGTTGTTGATTGTGATATTGAGTTCTATAGTTTCTTTATTCAGCTTTTGTTTGGAGGATCTGTCCAATTGTGAGAGAGGTGTGTTGAAGTCACCCATAATTATTGTGTTGTGGTCTATTTGATTCTTGAACTTGAGGAGAATTTGTTTTATGAACGTCGCAGCACCATTATTTGGTGCATAAATATTGATAATTGTTACGTCTTGTTGGTGAATGGTTCCTTTTAACAGTATATAATGTCCTTCCTTATCCCTTTTGATTAATTTAGTCTTGAAGTCAATTTTATTCGATATGAGGATGGCCACCCCTGCTTGCTTACGAGGACCGTGTGCGTGGTATATTTTTTCCCAACCTTTCACCTTCAGCCTGTGTATGTCTTTTCCAATCAGATGTGTCTCCTGCAGGCAGCATATTGTTGGATTTGTTTTTTTAATCCATGTTACCAGCCTATGTCGCTTTATTGGAGAGTTTAAGCCATTAATGTTTAGAGTTACTATTGATATATGGTTTGTACTTCCAGCCATGTTTGATTATTTATCTTCTTCTTCTTTTTTTTTTTTTAATTTAGTTTGTTTCTCCATGGTTAGCTTTCCCCCTGCCCTCTGTCTTTATAGAGGCACTTCCCACTGATGGTTTTGGTTATTGTTTTTCATTTCTTCCTCGTGTAGTGTTTTGCTCAAGATGCTTTGCAATGCTGGTTTTCTGGCTGCAAATTCTTTTAGCTTTTGTTTATCATGAAAGATTTTTATTTCGTTATCGTACCTGAAGCTTAATTTTGCTGGATACAGAATTCTTGGTTGGCATCCATTGTCTTTCAGTGTTTGAAATACGTTGTTCCAGGATCTTCTCACTTTCAGCATCTGTGATGAAAAATCCGTTGTTAACCTTATTGGTTTACCCCTGAATGTAATCTGCCTCCTTTCTCTTGTAGCTTTTAGTATTTTCTCTTTGTTCTGTATATTGGATATCTTCATAACAATGTGTCTTGGCGTTGGTCTACTGTGATTTTGTGTGTTCGGTGTCCTGTATGCATCTACAATTTGTATATCCGTTTCCTTTTTTATTTCTGGAAAGTTTTCTGTAATTATTTCTTTCAGCAGGTTACTCATTCCCTTGGTTTGAATCTCTGTACCTTCTTCTATCCCGATGACTCATAGGTTTGGTTTCTTTATGTTATCCCATATCTCTTGGATGTTTTTCTCGTGGTTTTTAACCAGCCTTTCTGAGTTGGCTAGGCTCTTTTCAAGATGATATATTTTGTCTTCATTATCTGATGTTCTGGCTTCTACTTGCTCCACTCTGTTAGTAATACTCTCAATTGAGTTTTTAATTTGGTTTATCGTTTCCTTCATTTCTAGAATTATTGTTTTTTTTTTTTTATATATAATCTCAATCTCCTGATAAAGATGCTTAACTTCTTCTTTTATCTGTCTATGTAATTCATTTTCAAAGTGTTCTTTCACTGTTTGGATTTGCTGTCTCGTATCTTCTTTAAGGTTCCATTCCATCTGTCTAAGGTATTCCTTGAGTTCTTTATATGACCATTTTTCTACTGACTCTAGGTCCTCCTGAATATTTAGGCTGTCCTTCATTGTGTGTACTCCTTTTCTTCCTTGCTTTTTTATGCTGCTCATGTTACTTCTTGTTCTGTTTGACTGCTGAGTTACTGTTTACTCTTATAGATTTATTTGATGCTTGAGAGGAAAGATATTAGAAGGGAAGGGAAGAAGTCACTAAAGAGAATGAGAGTAGGCAGGTAGAATTCAAGGAAGGGGGAATAAGAAAATTGAAAAGAAATGAAAAGACAAAAGAAACAATAATAACAAAGATTAGATAATAAAGAAAGAAAGAAAAGACGAAAAAAAATTTTTAACAAAAATAATAGTGATAATAAAAAATGAAAATTAAAATTAAAAAAAATAATAATAAAATAAAAAAATTAGAAAAAAATAGAAACATTGAAAAACAAAGAACAACAACAAATAAAAATTGAAAATGAAAGAAAAAGAAGAAAAAAAAGAAAAAGAAAAGAAAAAAATGATAATAATAATAATAATAAATGCAGTCCTAGAGTTCTATTAACTTCTCTTCCAGTAGGTGGAGCTGTGCCCACTGGGCCAAGCTTCTCCTCTCAATAGGTGGGAACCATTCACTGTGCAGCAGCTCTTTCTCCTAGACTGGGCGGGTCTCCAATCCTGAGTGTCTAGGGCCTTGTCTTGTGTTTCCTCAAGCCAGGCCATGCTCACCTGTGGCGCTCACCACAATACTGGCTACACACTGGGTCTGCTGCTCCTGGGAGCCCTGTTTTCATGAACACCTGGGCTCACTCTCCCTGTTTGCCTCCCTCAGACCCTAAGTTTGTAGAGCTTGGGGCTGAGATCCCCCAGCGAATTTGCTTGCCCTCCTGTAGCCACGCCCCCGGTAGCTGGTGCAAGAGACCTCAGTTGTCAGCACTGGTGGGAGCGGTAGCCGGGAGTTCCGTGCCTCGAGTCCCGCGCCACTCCTGATTCCCTCGGTCTGGTTATTGCATTCACAGGAGAGCTGGGAGTGGCCCTTAAGTTTTCCCTGCTGTGTGGAGAGAGATGACTAGGGGATTACACACCTGTCGCACTGGTTTCAATGCAGTTATCTCCTCCGCCCGTGACGCCATTTCTCTGCCATGGTGATATCCCATGCAAATGGTGACCGTTTGTTCCCTTTGCCGGGTGACCAATGCAACGGGTGGGTCCTGACTGTCTCTCCCAATCCCTGTTTCAGTCCTGTGGCCACTGCCTATGAAGGCTCGGTTGGTTTTTACCTCTGTAAGTTCCTAAGGGCCGGCCAATTATTTCAGCGGGATCGTTAGTGCTGAGTCACACGAAGCAGACGAACCGGAGCTTAATTGCCTCCGATTCGGGCTCTGTGTGTGTGTTCTGAGGGGCCCAGCCTGTACACCCCAGATCCACGTCAGCTCAGCATTGCCTAGTGATCCTGAGCAAACAGCATTTAGACAGTTTATGGCTCCCTATGCCCGCGCAGTTGAAGATGTCAGAGATTTGATCTCTCTGCGCCTGCCACCATGTTACATCTCCTCAATAATATTCATGTTGCCCTTACAGCTTCCTGGTATAAGCAAGTTCTTGGGATTATACAAACTGCTGCTTCTGTTTCCAGTCCAGATTTCTAGAAATGAAACCCTGCCACCGTCGCGTCCGTCTGTGGGCCACGCTCACGAGCGCCGCACTTGTCTGCGACCGTAGCAGAGCCGTCCTGGCCTCCGCAGCTCTTCAGCCCGGTGCCCGGCCCCAGGCGCCCAAGCGGCTGCCGCCGCGGCTCTCCATCCCCCTCCTCCAGAGCACGGGTCCCCTGGCAGGGGGCTGCAGAACGACCCCAGAGCAGGCTCTGCCCGAAGGTGCAGCGGCGAACAGGCCACCAAGACGCTCGAGGCTGCAGTCCAGCCTTCGGAGGACAGGGCTCGGCACGCAGCCCAGCTCCAACCTCTAGGTGCGGCTGCCGGACAGTGTATACAGAGCCATCAAGACAGCAAGCAGAAAGCAAATGGCGGCTCCCGCGGAGTGGATTTTCGGCACAGAAACCACAGCCCCGCCAACAATCCCAATCCACAAACTCTCCCTGTATAAAAAATATTAAAAAAAAAAAAAAGAAAGAAAGAAAGAAAAAAAAGGCGGGGCACACTTAGCTTTCTTTGCCTCGGGTACTTACAATCCACTGCTGATTACACATTCAACTTCTCCGCCCGGAGCGAAGCGAAAGAGGAAGCAGATGGGAGCAAAGCACCCGCAGCTCTGAGCAGCCAAGCGTCTCTTTTTCGATTTCTTTGTTCTTCCTGCTCCTTGGCAAAGTGGTCTGCTACAGATTAACGGTGAAAGGAGCTCTAACAGACTGTGCAAAATCTCTATTAAAGCCGCTGCTTTGAGCACCACGCTCAGCACTTCAGCAACCCCCATACGCAGCGGCCATCTTCCTCCAAGAATTACGTTTAGAGTAAAGGTCATGATTAGACCTAGGGGTGTTATTAGGGTTAGAGAGAGGGTTGGCATTTGGTTTAAGTTAAAGTATACAGTTAAGGCTTGAGTTAGTGGTAGGTTTAGGTTTAGGGTTAGGATAATGGATATGGTTAGGTTTAGGTTTCAGTTAAGGTTTAGGGTAAAGAATTGGTTAGGTTTTTTGATAGGGTTAGGATTAGCATTAGGGTTCGGGTTATGTTTAGTGTAATGGATAGGTTTAGAGCTCAGGTTACAGCTAGGTTATGGTTTGGATTAAGTCTAATTTTAGGGTTAGTTTTGGGATAGGTCTAGGGTTTGGTTTAGGGTAAGTATTAGGGTTAGGGTAAGTGTTAGAATTAGGGCTATGGTTATGGGTAGGTTAGAGTAAAGGTTAGTGTTTGAGCTAGGATTAGAGCTAGGGCGAGGGTTAGGTTTAAGTTTAGGTCTAGGGTTATATTTAAGGTAATGGTTTTGTTTAGGGTTAGGGTTATGGCTAGCGTTTTAATTAGGGTTAAGGTTCAGTTTAGGGTAATGGATAATATTAGATGTAGGTTTAGGGTTAAGGTTAGGGTATGCGTTAGGCTAGTGTTAGGATTAGGTTTAGTGTAAGGCTTAAAGTTTCAGCCAAGGTTAGGGCTACTGCAAGGATTAGGTTTCAGGTTACTTCTAGGGTTACATTTATGTTTAAGGTTAGGTTTAGTGTTAGGGCTAGGGTTATAATTAGGGTTAGAGTAAGTGTAATGGATAGGGTTAGAGCTAATGTTTGGACTAGGATCAAAGTTAGGATTAGAGCTAAAATTAGGGTTAGGGCTTAGGATGGGGCTAGTTTTATGTTTAGTGAAACGGTTTTCCTTGAGCTAGGGTTAGGTCTAAGATATGGATTAGGTTTAGGGTTAGTGTTAGGGCTATGATTATGCTTGGGTAATGCTTAGGACTAAGTTTAGGCCTAGGATTAGGGCTAGGTTTATGTTAGGTTTAGGGCTAGTATTAGAACTATGGGTAACATAAGAGCTAGGGATATGTTTAGGACTTGTTTTAGGGTTAGGGTTTAGGCTAGGTCTAGTGTTAGGTCTCGGTTGTGGGTTGGGGTCAGGTTTTGAGGTAGGTTTAGTGTTAGGGTAAGGGTCAGAGTTCGGGATATTGTTAGGGTTAGGGTTAAAGCCCGAATTAGGACTATGTTTTGGTCTAGGCATAAGGTTAGTGTTTTGTTTAGGTTAAGGCTTATTGTCTGGGCTATAGCTAGGATATTTTTAGGTCTAGGGCTAGAGTTATAGCTATTTTTAGGATTAGCTTTAGGTATAGCACTAGTGTTAGGGATAAATATTGATATAGGTTTACCAGTAGGGCTAGTGTTAGGGTTTGGTTTAGAGATAGGGTCAGGTTTAGACCCAGGGTTAGTGTTAGGGTCAGAAAAAAGTTCAGGGTTAGGGTTAGAGCTAGAATGAGGGCTAGGGATAAGAGTAGTAAAATGGTTAGTGTATAAGTCAGGCTAAGGATTAGGGTTAGTACTAGGGTAAGCGTTTGGGTTAGGGTTTGGCTTTGGGTAAGGGAAAGGGTTAGAGCTAGGGTGAGGATTAGGGCTAGTTTGAGGGTTAAGATTTGGGTTAAATCTAGGGTTAGGGCTTAGATTATGGGTAGGATTTGTTTTTAGGGTTAGGGGTAGGTTTAGGACAACGATGAATGTATGAACTAGGCTTATGATTAGGGCTAATTTTATGGTTAGGATTAAAGCTAGGTCTCCTACTAGGCTTAATTTAAGGTTAGGGTAATGTTTAGAGCTAGGATTAGTGTTAGGGACAGCGTCAGGTTCAGGGTTAGTTTTAGAGTTAGAGTTAAGGCTAATTGTAGGGTTAGAGTTTGGTTAAGAATAAGGCTTGGTAGTGTTTTATGACTAGGGCTAGGCGTAGTTCAAATTTTAGGATTAGCATTATTGTTAGGACTATGTTAGAGGTTGGTTTAGCTTATGGTTACAGTTAAATTTAGAGTTAGGTTTATATTTAGAGTTAGGATTAGGGCTATTACTAAGGATAAATCTAGTGATAGGGCTAGGACAAGAGTTAGTCTTAGGGCTAAGTTTAGGGTTTGGATAGGACAAAATTAGGGCTAGGATTAGTGCTAGGCTTAGTGTTATTTTTAGGCCTAGGGTTAGGGTGATGGGTTAGGATTAGGTTTAGGGTTATGGTTAGGTTTAGGGTAAGGGATGGGGTTATAGCTAGGTTTAGGGCTAGAATTAGGGTTAAAACTTGGGTTATGGTTTGGGTTAGGGCTAGTGCTAATTTCATGTCCAGTATTATGGTTAAAGATATGTTAGTGTTAAGTTTATGGCTACATCTAGTGAAATGGTAGGTTTTAGGGTCAGGTTTAGAGCTAAGGGTATTATTAGGGTCAGGGTCATTATTAGTGTTTGGGATAGGTTAAGGTTTTAAGTTAGGGCTCAAATTATCATTAGGGTTAAAATTAGGGTAATGATAGGGTTAGGTTTAGGTTTCAGGTTAGGTTTATGAATAGAGTTATGAGTAGGTATAGGGTTAGGTCTAAGCCTAGGGTTAGCATTAGGGTTAGAGTTATCATTAGGGTAAAGGATAGGGTTACAGCTAAGGTTATGGCTAGGGTTGTGGTTACTATTAGTGCTAGTGTTATGGTTAAGGTTAGGTTAGGGTTAAATCTACACTTAGGGCAGAGATTCTGGCTAGGTTTTGGGTTGAGTCTAGGGTTAGAGTTACATCTAATATAAGTACTATGATTATGATTAAGGCTAGTTTTATGGTTAGGGTTAGGGCTAAGTGTAGTGTTAGATTTAGGGTTAAGGTTTGAGTGATGTATAGAGATAGGTTTATGGTTAGGTCAGGTTAAGGGTTAGTTTTAGCTTTCGGCTTAAACCTCAAATTAGGGCTAAGGTTAAGGCTAGGTGTAAGTTTAAGTTTTGGTTTAAGTTAAGGGTCAGGGTTAGGGCTATGGCTTGATTTTGTATTAGGGCTAGGGCTAGAGTTAGGACTGGCATTAGGATTAGCATTGGGGTTAGAATTAGGGCTAGTGTTAGGTTTAGGTTTGGCTCATGGTTAGGGTTAGATTTAGATTTAAGGTTAGATGTAGGGTTAAGGCCAGAGCTAAGAAAAGTTCTAGGGTTAGGCCTAGGGTTAGACTAGGATTAGGGTTCCAGTAAGGGATAGGTTTAGAACTAGTTTTAGGGCAAGGGTGAGAGTTAGACTTAGCCTTAGGTCTAGGTTAGGATTAGGGTTAGGGATACGGCTAAATTAGGGCTAAGATTAGGGCTAGGGTTATTGTTAGGTTAGGCCTAGGTTTAGGGTTAGGGTTATGATTAAGGCTATGTTTAAGGCTAAGATAAGAGATAGGGTTTGTTTTAGGGTTAGGGCTAGGATTATGGCTAGGGCTAATTTCAGGTCTAGTGTTACCGTTAGGAATATTTTCAAGCTTAGGTTTTTGGCTAGGTCTAGTGTAAGGATTGGGTTTACTGTAAGGGTCAGGTTTAGAGTTAGGGGAATTTTTAGGGTCATGTTCAGAATTAGAGTTTGGTTTAAGTTTGAGTTAAGGGTTAGTGCTCAAATTGGCATTAGGTTTAGTGTTATTGTAATAATAGGGTTAGATTTAGGTTTCAGGTTAATTATAGGATCATTGATAGGTTTGGGGTTAGTGATAGGGTTAGTGTTAGGCGTAGGTTTAGCATTAGGGTAAGGTTTATGTTTAGGTTAATGGATATAGTTACTGTTTAGATATAGGGCTAGGGTTATGTTTAGGATTAGGTCTTGAGTTTGGGTTAGTGTGAGGGTTAGAACTAGGGTTATATTTAAGGTTATGTTTAGCATAAGTGTTAGGTTATGAGTTATGGGTAGGGCTAGAGCACGGTTTTGGTTAAAGGTTAGGTCTAGGGATAAAATTACGGTAGTTTGGGGGTTAGAGTTAGGGTTAGGTCTAGGATTATCATTATTGTTAGGTTTAGGTTTATTGTAATGGATATTGTTAGATTTAGGTTTAGGTTTAGGGTTAGGGCTAGATTTAAGTTTAGGGTTAAGGTTAGGGCTATGGTTATGTTTAGGTTTATGGTAAGGGTTAGGTTTTGAGCTAGGGTTAGGGTTATAGCGAGTGTTAGGTTTAGGGTTAGGTGTAGGTTTAGCTTTCTGGTTAAGCTTAGGGTTATGGTTAGGGTTAAGGCTAGGATTACAAATAGGTTTAGGGTTAGGTTTGGTGTATTTTGTAGGTTTAGTTTTAGGTTTAGGGCAAGGTTAAGCTTAGGATTAGGGCTACAGTTAGGGTTAGATTTACAGATAGTTCTAGATTTATGTTTATTGTAAGTATTAGGCTCTGATTTAGCATTGGGACTAAGGCTAGGGTTAAGTTAGGATTAGGTCTAGGGTTAGGGTTAGGGTTATGTTTATGGCTATGTTAAGGCCTAGGTTTATCTCTAGGTTTTGTCTTAGTTTAGGCCTAGGGTTAGGGCTGTGAGTAATGTAAGAACTAGGAATATAAATAGGACTAGTTTTAGAGTTAGGGTTATGGCGAGGTCTAGTGTTAGGTTTATATTTTCGCTTAGGGTCAGGTTTAGAGGTAGGTTTACTGTTAAATGCTGTTCAGTGTTCAGGTTAGTGTTATAGTTAGGATTATAGCCAGAATTAGGACTAGGTTTAGGTCTAGGGGTAGGGGTAGGTTTTGCATTAGGGTAAGGATTACTGTTCGGGCTTGGATTAGGTTTTCTTATAGGTCTAGGCATAGAGTTAAGGCTAGATTTAGGATTAGATTTAGGTCTAAGGCTAGTGGTAGAGATAAATTTAGGAATAAGTTTATCGATAGTTCCAGTGTTAGAGTTTGGTCTAGAGTTAGGGTCAGGTTTAGACCTAAGTTTAGTGTTAGGGTCAGAATAAGGGTCAGGGTTAGCGTTAGAGTTTGGGATAGGATTAGAGCCAAAATGAGGGCTAGGGTCAGAACTATTAATGGGGTTAGGATTTTGAGTAGCCTAAGGATTAGGAATATGTCTAGGGTTACCATTAGGTTTATGGTTTTGCTTAGCGTACGGGATAAGTTTAGAACTAGGGTTAGGGTTAGAGACAGGGTTAGGGTTAAAGCTAGATTTAGAGCTTGGATTAGGGCTTGTTTTTGTTGTAGGGTTAGGGCATTGGCTAATGTTAGAACTAGGGTTACTGTTAGGGTAAGTTTTAGCGTTAGGTTTAAGGGTAGGTCTAGCGTTAGGGTTAGGTTTAAGGATAGAGTGATATTTAGTGCTAGGGTAAGTATTAGGATATGAATGAGGGTCAGAGTTAGGGTTAGGACTCGAATTAGGGAAAGGGTTACTGGTAGGTTTCGTTTTAAGTTTAGGATGGGGTCTAGAGCTAGGGTGAGCATTAGTATATGAATATGTGTCAGGGTTTCTTTTAAGGTTAGGTTTAGGAGTCGAATTTAGGGCTAGGGTAAGGTCCAGATGTAGTGTTAGGGTGGTTTAATTTAAGGTTAAAGGATAGGGCTGTTGCTTGGTTTTGTTTTATTGCTAGGGTAAGGGTTAGTGCTAATTTTATGATTAGCATTACATTAGGGCTAGTGTTAGGCTTAAGCTTAGGTTTAGGGTTAGATCTAGGTTTACATTTAGGACTGAAGATAGGGCAAGGGTTAGGGCTAGGGTTAGATTATGGTATGTAAGAGGGTTAAAACTAGGGGTAGGGCTACTGTGAGTTAGAGTTAGTATTAGGGCTTGGTTAGGGAAATGGAGAAATTAGGGCTAGGATTAGGGCTATGGTTAGTGTTCAGCTGAAATATATAGTAGTGTTTGAGTTAGTATTAAGTTTAGGGTAAGTGATAATGTTATAGCAGTTTTAGAGGTAGGGTAATATTTAGAATTAGGGTTAGAGCTTTCGTTATGGTTAGGTTTATGATTAAGGCTAGGTTTATGGCTAGGATGAGGGCTATTGTTTATTTTAGGTTTAGGGCTAGGTGTGGGGGTATGGCTAATTTCATGTATAGAATTATGTTTAAAGATAATTTTATGTATAGGATTATGGCTACATCTAGTGTAAGGGTTAGGTTTAGGGTAGGGTCAGGTTTAGGGCTAGGGTTATAATTATGGACGAAGTCTGGGTTAAGGTTTGGGATAGGTTAAGGCCTAAAGTTAGGGATTGAATTAGCATTAGGGTTAGGGTTACAGTAATGATATGGTTAATATTATGGTCCAGGTTAGGTATAGGGTTATGGAGAGAAATAGGTTAGAGATAGAATTAGGTTTAGGCATAGGGTTAGCATTAGGGTTAGGGTTATGTTTATGGTAATGGATAGGGTTAGACTAGGTTTAGGGCTAGGGTTAAGGTTACGGCTTGGGTTAGGTTTAAAACTCAGGATAGGGCTCAGATTATGGCTAGGTTTCAGGTTAAGTTAGTGCTAGGGTTAAGGTTATGGCTAATGTAAATACTAGAATTATATTTAGGACAAATTTTAGGGTTAAGGTTAGGGCTAGGTTTACTGTTAGGGTTAGGTTTAAGGTCAGGGTGAAGTTTAGAGCTAGGGTTAATGTTAGTGTCAGAGTCAGGGTTAGAGTTAGTTTTAGGGTTCGGCTTAAAACTCAAATTAGATCTTGTGTTAGGGGTAGGTGTATGGTTAGGGTTTCGTTTAGTTTAAGGATTAGTGTTAGAGCCATGGCTCAGTTTTGTTTTAGGCTAGGGTTAGGGTTAGGGCTATTTTTAGGATTAGTGTAATCTTAGGGCTAGTCTCTGGGTTAGGCTTAGGCTTCATGTTAGGATTAGATTTAGAGATAGGTGTTGATCTAAGGTTAGTGCCTGGGCTAAAGATAGGGCAAGGGTTAAAACAACGCTTAGGTCTAGGGTTATGGTTATGTTAAGGAATACAGTTAGAACTAGTGATAGTGATAGAGTGAAAGTTAGAGTTCATCTTATGGCTAGGTTTAGGGTTGTTAAGGATAGGGCTAAATTAGGGCTATGGTTAGTGTTAGGATTAGGACTAGGTTTAGGGTTAGAGTTAGGGTTACGTTTAGTTTAAAGGAATGGGTTATAGCAAGATTGAGGGCTTGTTTAGTGTTAGTATTATGGTTAGGGCCAGGGGTAGGGTTAGGTTTATTATTAAGGCTAGGGTTTTGGGCTAGGATGAGGTCTAGTGTTTGTATTAGTTTTAGGGCTAATATTAGGTCTACGGCTAATGTCAGGTCCAGGGTTACAATTAGGGATACATTCAGTGTTAGGTTCATGACTTGGTCCAGTGTAAGTGTTAGGTTTAGGGTAAGGGTCAGTTTTAGAGCCAGGATTATTATTAGGGTCAGAATCAAAGTTAGGGTTTGGGTTAGTTTAGGGTTTAAGTTTAGAGCTCAAATTAGCATTAGATTTAGGGTTAGGGTAATGACAGGGTTAGGTTTATTGTTTAGTTGTGGTTTAGTGTAACGGGTAGGGTTAGGTTTAGGCCTAGGGTTAGCATAAGGGTTAGTGTTTTCCTTAGGGTAGTGGATAGAGTTAGACCTAAGTATAGGGCTAGGTTTGTTTATAGAATTAGGGCTATTTTGGGTTAGTGTTAGGTTTAATTTAAGGGTTAAAGCTAGGATAAGTACTCTGATTAAGGCCAGGTTTGGGGTTAGGTCAAGGCTAGGGTTAAGACTATGGCTAATGTACA
The DNA here is from genome assembly GCF_047511675.1 of Marmota flaviventris. Lineage (NCBI taxonomy): Eukaryota > Metazoa > Chordata > Mammalia > Rodentia > Sciuridae > Marmota > Marmota flaviventris. The sequence continues at coordinate 54,746 of NW_027287825.1, read as the reverse complement.
AAGTAAGGTTATAATTAGCACTAGTTAAAAGGTTAGGGTTAAGGCTAAGTCTAGTGTTAGTGTTAGATTTACGCTTACAATGAGTTTACAGCTAGGTTTAGTGTTAGTGTCAGAGTCAGTGTCAGGGTTAGTTTTCTGTTTATGGTTAGGACTAGAATTAGGGATAGGGTTAGGGATATGGTTAGGGCTATGTGTAAGGCTAGAGTTTGGTTTAGTTTATGGGTTAAGATTAGGGCTATAACTCGGTTTTGTTTTTGGTCTAGGGATAGGGTTAGGTCTAAGATTAGGTCTAGGTTTAGGATGATGATAAGGGAAAAGTTTATAACTACCCTATAAGTCTAAGGCAAGAGTTATAGTTAGTCTTAGGGCTAGAGTTATGTTTAGTGTTAGGGATAGGGCTAAGTTAGGTCTGGGATTAGGCCAAGTGTTAATGTTATAGTTAGGCCTAGGGTTAGGGCTAGGTTTAGTGTTAGGGTTTGGATTAGTGTTAGGTTTAGAGTAAGGAATGAGTTTATACCTAGTTTTAGACATAGGGTGAAGGTTAGAATTAGGATTAGAGTTAGGGTTATGATGAAGGCGAGGATTATGTCTAGGATGTGGGTTAATGTTTGTGTTAGGGTTAGGACTAGGTTTAGAGCTAGGGCTAATGTCAGGTCTAGGGTGAGAGTTAGGGATATTTTTAGGGTTAGGTTTATATCTATGTCTATTGTAAGGGTTAGATTTATGGTTAGGGTTACGTTTAGAGCTAGAAGTATTATTGGGGTCAGTGTTAGGGTTTAGGTTAGGTTATGGTTAGGGTGAGGGCTCAAATTAGCGTTAGGTTTAGTGATAGATTAATGATAGTTTTAGGATTAGGGTTCAAGGTAGGTGTATGGTAATGGATAGCACTAGGGATGGGCATAGGATTTGGGTTTGGCCTAGGGTTAACATAAGGGTTAGGGTTATCCTTAGGGTAATTGATAGGGTTAGAGCTAGGGTTAAGGCTAGGGTTATTCTTAGGATTGGATCTAATGTTAGGCTTAGGCTTAGAGTTAGGGATATGGTTAACTTTAGGGTTAGGTTTACGTTTAATGATAGGGTAGGGCTTGGATTAGGGCTAGGTTTTGCAATAGGATAGGCATATGGCTAATTTAAGAACTTGTTATGATTAGGGCTAGTTTTAGTGTTAATGTTAGGGGTAGGTATAGTTTCAGGGTAAGGGTGATGTTTAGAGCTAGGGTTAGTGTTAGTGTCAGAGTCAGTGTACAGATTAGGATTATGGTTAGAATTAAAGCCAGAATTAAGAATAGGTTTAAGTCTAGGGGAAGACTTAGTGTTCGGCTTAGGCTAAGGGTTATTATTAGGGCTAAGTCTAGGTTTTACTTTAGGTCTAGGGCTAGAGTTTTGTCTAGATTTAGGATTAGGTTTAGGTCTAGGGCTAGTGTTTGAGTTTGGTTTAGGGTTAGGTTCAGGTTTAGACCTACGATTAGTTTTAGGGTCAGAATTAGGGTTAGGGTTAGGGTTTGGGTTTGGTTAGAGCTAGAATGAGGGCTAGAGTTAGGACTAGAAATAGGATTATGGTTTGGGTTAGGTTAAGTATTAGGGATAGAATTAGGATTAGAATTAGTGTTAGGGTTTGGCTTAGAATAAGGGATAGTATTAGAGTTAGGGATAGGGCAAGGTTTAGAGTAAAAGCTAGGTTTAGAGCTCAGATTAGGGCAAGTATTTGTGTTAGTATTAGGGCTAGGGTTAGAGTAACAGCTAATATAAGAACTAGGGTTACAATTCGGGTTAATTTTAGGGTAACGGTCAGGGGTTAGACCTCTAGTGTTAGGTTTAAGGTTAGGGTGATATTTGGAGCTAGTATTAGTGTTACGTTAGTAGTCAGGGTCAGGGTTAGTTTTAAAGTTAAGGTTAGGTTTCAAATTACGGTTAGGTTTACTGTAAGTGTTTGGTTTAAGGTTAGGATGGTGTTTAGAGCTAGGGTGAGTGTTAGGATATGAGTCAGAGTCTGGGTTACTATTAAGGTTATGTTTAGGACTTGTATTAGGGCTAGGGTTAGGTCTAGGTGTAGTATTAGGATTTGGTTTAAGTTAAGGTTTAGTATTAGGGCTATTGCTTGGTTTTGATTTACTGCTAGGGTCAGGGTTAGGGCTAATGTTTATGTTAGTCTTAGGCTTAGGGTTAGTCTTAGATTTAGAGTTAGGGATAGATCTAGTGTTATGGCTAGGAATAAGGACAGGGCAAAGTTTATGGCTAGGGTTAGAGCTAGGTTAGGTTTACGGTAATTGAGAGGGTTAGAACTGGGGGAGGGCTAGTGTGAAAGTTAGAGTTAGTCTAAGGGCTAGGGTTAGGGTTAGGGATAGGGTTAAATTAGGGCTAGAATTAGGGCTATAGTTATTGTTCACCTTAGACCTAGCATTAGGTTTAGAGTTAGGGTTAAGTTTAGGTAAGGATTGGCATTATAGGTAAGTTTAGAGTAAGGGAGAGGCTTAGAATTAGGGTTAGGCCTATGGTTAGGGGTGGGGTTCAGATTAAGGCTGGTTTAGGACTAGGATGAGGACTAGGTTTTGAATTAGGGTAGGGTTAGTATTAAGACTAGGACTAATATCAGGTCTAGGGTTATGGTTAAAGATATAGATTTAGGGTTAGGTTAATGGATACAGGTAGTTTAAGGGTTATGTTTAGTTTTAGGTCAGGTTTAGAGCTAGGGGTATTATTAGGATCAGGGCATTGGTTAGTGTGTGGGATAGGCTATGGTTTAAATTTAGGGCTTGAATTAGCATTAAGGTTAAGGTTAGGGTAATGATAGGGTGAAATTTAGGGTTTAGGTTTGGTTTAGGATAATACATAGGGTTAGGATTAGGGATAGAGTTAGGTTTAATTCTAGGGTTAGTATTAGCGTTAGGGTTATAGTTATAGCAATAGATAAGGTAAGAGGTAGGGTTAGGGCTAGGGTTATGCTCATGATTAGGGCAAGGGGTAGGGTTAGTGTTAGGGTTAAACCTTGGGTTAGGGATTGAAGTAGGGCAAGGTATTGTTTTGAGTTAGTGCTAGGGATTGGGTTACAATTAATGTAAGTACAAGGGTTACATTTAAGGCTAAATTTAGTTTTAGGGTTCGGGCTAGGTCTAGTGTTAGGTTTAGGTTTAGGGTTAGGGTGGTCTTTAGAGTTAGGATTAGTCTTATGGTCAGTTTCAGGGTCAGAGTTATTTTTTGGTTCAGCTTAAAATTCGAATTAGAGCTAAGTTTATGGTTAGGCTTAGGGTTTGGTTTAGGTTAAGTGTTAGGTTTAGGGCTATGTCTGGGATTTGTTTTAGGGCTAGGGCTAGGATTAGGGCTAGTTTTAGGATTAGCATTATGGTTATGGCTAGTTTTAGGTTTAGGTTTAGGGTTAGGTTTAAAGTTGCATTTGGAGTTAGAGTTAGACCTAGGTTAGTGCTAGGGCTAAGGATAGGCTAGGGTTAGGGCTAGGATTATTGTTCCTGTAAGGGATAGAGTTAGAACTAGGGATGGGTCAAGGGTGTGAGTTAGAATTAGTATTAGGGTTAGAGTTAGAGCTCAGGTTAGGGATAGGTGTAAATTAGGGGTAAGATTAGGGCTAGGGTTAGTGTTAGGGTTAGGCCTAAGGTTAGGGTTAGGGTTAGGGTTAAGTCTAGGTTTAGGTTAAGTCTAGGATAAGGGCTGGGTTGTTTTTTTTTTTTTGGGGGGGGGGTAGAGCTAGGATAAGAGCTAGTGCTAATGTAAGGTCTAGGGTTACAGTTGGAGATAGATTTAGACTATTTTATGGCTAGGTCAAGTGTAATGGTTAGGTTTAGGGTAAGGGTCAGGTTTTGAGCTAGGAGAATTATTACAGTAAGGTTAAGGTTAGAGTTTGTTTTAGCTTAGCATTTAGGTTTAAGTTTCTAATTAGCTTTAGGGTCAGGTTTAGGGTAATGATAGATTTTGTTTAGAGTTCAGTTTAGGTTTAGGGTAATTGATAATGTTAGGGTTAGCAATAGGTCTAGAGTTAGCATTAGTGTAAGGGTTAGGGCTAGGAGAATGGATAGGGTTAGAGCTAAGATTAGGGCTAAGTTTATGGTTAGAAATAGGTCTTCAGTTAGGGTTAGGTTTAGGCCTAAAATAAGATCTAGGTTTTGTGTTAGGTTTAAGCCTATGGTTAGGGCTATGGGTAATATAAGAACTAGGGTTATGATTAGGGCTAGTTTTAGGTTAGAGTTTTGGCTAGGTCTAGTGTTAGGTTTAGATGTTGGTTAGGCTCAGGTTTAGAGATAGGTTTACTGTTAAAGGCAAGGTCAGTGTTTAGATTAGAGTTAGGGTTAGCATGAGAGCCAGAATTAGGACAAGGTTAAATTTAGGGGTAGGGTTAGTGTTTGTTTTAGGTTAAGGGTTATTGTTAGGGCTAGGACTAAGTTTTTGTTTAGGTCTAGGGCTAGATTTATTGCTTTATTTAAAATTTTGTTTAGGTTTATGGCTATAGTTAGGGTTAGGTTTAGGTATAAGTTTACTATAAGGCTTGTTTCAGTCTTCGGTTTAGAGTTAGGTTCAGGTTTAGACCTATAATTATTGTTAGTGTCAGAATAAGGGTGAAAGTTAGGGATAGGTTTTGGGTTAGAATTAGAGCTAGAATGAGTGTTTGGGTTAGGAGTAGAAATAGGGTTAGACTAAGTATTATGATTAGAACTAGGGTTAGCATTATGGATATGATGTGGCTTAGGTTAAGGGATATGGTTAGTGTAGAGTTAGGGTTAGGTTTAGGACTAGGGTAGGGTAAGGGTTAGGGTTAAATCTAGTGTTAGGTCTAGGATTAGGGCTATTTTTGTGTAAGGGTTAAGGCCAATGTAAGAAGGTTTACGATTAGGGTTATTTTAGGGATGGGATTTAGGCTGGTCTAGTGTTAGCATTAGCTTTAGGGTTAGGGTGATATTTAGTTAGTTTAGGCCTAGGACTTCAATTAGAGCTAGGGTTATGGCTAGTTGTAGGATTAGGGTTTGGTTGAGGTTAAGGTTTAGTGGTAGAACAATGGCTCAGTCTTGTTTTAGGGCTTGGACTAGGGTTAGGGCTCGTTTTAGGATTAGCAATGATATTAGGGCTAGTAGTAGGGTGAGGTTTAGGCTTAAGTTTAAGGTTAGATTCAGAGTTAAGATTAGATCTAGGGTTAGGGCTATGGCTATGATGAGGGGTAAGGTTAGGGCTAAGGTAACGGATAGGGTTAGAAATAGAAATAGAGTAGGGTGAGAGTGAGTTTGTCTTAGGACTAGGGTTAGGGGTATGGTTATGGTTATGGCTAAATTAGGGCTTGGATTAGTGCTAGGGTTAGTGTTAGTGTTAGGCCTATGGTTAAGGCTAGGGTTAGGGTTTGTGTAATTGTTAGGGATAGGGTTAGTTTAATGGGATGTGATGGGCTTAGAGTTAGGTTCAGGGCTCGGTTGAAGGTTAAAATTAGGGATAGAGCCAGGGTGAGGGTTTGTGTTAGGATTAAGGCTAGGTTTAGGGCTATGATGAGGGCTAGGTTTTGTGTTAGGGTAAGGGCTAGAATTAGGGCTAGGACTAATGTCTGGTCTAAGGTTATGGTTAGGGTTAGGTTTATGGCTAGGTCTAGTGTAAGTGTTAGGTTTTGGGTAAGGGTCAGGTTGAGAGCTGGATGTATTATTAGGGCCAAAGTACAGGTTAGGGTTTACTTTAGGTTAAGGTTTAGGGTTAGGGATCAAATTAGCATTAGGGTTAGGGTAGGAGTAATGAATAGGATTATATTTAAGGTTCAGGTTCAGTATACAGTCATGTATAGGGTTAGTTTTAGGGATAGTGTTAGGTTTAGGTCTAGAGTTAGCATTTTGGATAGGTTTATGTGTAGGGTAATGGATACAGTTAGTGATAGTGTTAGGGATTTGGTTAAAGTTAGGATTAGGACTAGGCTTAGGGTTAGGCCTAGGGTTAGTGTTAGGGTTAGGTTTAGGTTAAGCCTTTATGGTTAGGGTTAGGGCAAGGTTTAGGGTTAGAATCAGGGCTATGGTTAGAATTAGGTTTAGAGTTATGGCTAGCGTTAGCATTAGTGTTAGGGTTATATTTAAGGTAATGGATAGAATTTGAGGTAGAATTTGTTCTGTGGTCACAGTTAGGATTAGAGCAAGGGTTAGGGAAAGGGTTACATTTAGCATAAGAGTTAGAATTTGAGCTAAGTTTACGGCTAGGCAAGTGTGAGGTTTAGGGCTAGGTTTAAGGTTAGTATTAGGCTTACAGCTAGTTTTAGTTCTACATTTAGGGATAGGCTTTTTTGGGGAGGTTTATGGCTAGTGTTAGGACTATGTGTAATGTAAGAACTAGGATTATGTTTATGGCTATTTTTAAGGTTAGGGTTATGGATATGTCTAGTGTTAGGGGTATGTTTTGGGTTAGGATAAGGTTTAGAGCTAGAGATGGTTTTAGGTTAAGGGTCAGTGTTCAGGTGAGCATTGGATTTATGGTTAGGAGCACAATTTTACTAGGGTTAGTTCTAGGGGTATTGTCAGTCATTGTGTTAGACTAATGGTTATTGTTAGTGCTAGAGCTAGGTTTTGGTTTAGGGCTAGGGCTAGAGTTATGGCTATATTTAAGATTAAGTTTAGGTCTAGTGTTAATGTTACAGTTAGGTTTAGGTATAGGTTAACCCATAGGGATAGTGTTAGTGTTTGGTTTAGTGTTAGTGTCAGGCTTAGACCTTGGGTTAGTGTTAGGGTCAGAATATGGGTCAGGGATAGGCTTAAGGTTTGGGTTAGGGTTAGAGATAGAATGAGGCCTGGGGTTAGGACTAGTAATAGAGTTAAGGTTTGGGGTATGCTAAGGATTAGTGTTAGCACTAGGGTAGCATTAGGGTGAGGGATGGCATAGGGTAAGGGATAGGGTGAGAGCTAGTGTTAGGGTTAGGGTTAGTGTTAGCAATAGGGTTAAAGCTGGGGTTAAAGTATAGATTAAGGCTAGGTTTTGTATTAGGGTTAGGGCTATTGCTAATGCAAGACCTGGCATTATGATGAGGGCTAGTTTTAGGATTGGGTTTAGGGCTAGGTTTAGTGTTCAGGTTAGGTTTAGGGTTAGGGTGATGTTAAGAGCTCAGGTTAATTATAGGATCAGAGTAAGGATCATTTTAAGTTGTACGGTTAGGTTTAGGACTCAAATTAGGTATAGGGTAAGGGCTGGTAGTGTTGGGGTTTCATTTAGATTAAGGTTTAGGATTACAGCTGTAGCTCAGTTCTTCTTGAATGCTATGCCTATTATGGGGGATAGTTTTCAAATTAGCATTAGGATTAGGTCTAGTGTTAGGGTGAGGTTTAGGTTAATGTTTAGGGTTATATTTAGAGTTAGGGTTAGATGTAGGTTTAGGGCTAGGGCTAAGTTTGGGTCTAGGGTTATGGCTAGGATTTGGGTTATGGTAAGGGATTATGTTAGAACTAGGGATAGGGCTAAGACAAGTGTTAGAGTTAGTCTTAGGTCTAGGGATATGATTAGGTTTAGGGTTATGACTAAATTAGGTCTAGGATTAGAGCTAGGTTTAGTATTAGGGATAGGCCTTGGTTTAGGGCTAGGGTTAGAAATGAGGTCAGGGTACGGTATGATATTTAGCTAGTTTAAAGGCTAGGGTGAGTCTTCACTTTAGGGTTAGGCCTAGTGTTAGTGTTAGGGTTCTGATTAAGGCTAGGTTTAGGGCCAGGATTAGGGCTTTTTTTAGCATAAGGGCTAACAATAGTGCTAGGGCTAATGTCAGGTCTAGGATTATGGTTAGGGATAGTTTCAGGGTTAGGTTTATGGCTATGTATCGTGTAAGGGTTAGGTGGATGGTTAGGGTCACTTTTGGAGATAGGGGTATTATTAATGGATAGGTTTAGAGCTAGGGTAATGGGTAGCGTTAGGGTTTTGTATAGGTCAAGGTTTCGTTTAGGGTTAGGTTTAAAACTAGGTTTAGGTCTCAGATTAGAGCTAGCTTTTCTGATAGCACAGGGCTATGGCTAATGTAAGAACTGGTGTTATGATTAGGGCTAATTTTAGGGATAGGGTTAGGGTTAGGGCTAGGTCTAGAGTTTGGGTTAAGTTTAGTGTTAGTGTGATGTTTAGAGCTAGGGTTATTTTTAGAGTCTGAGTCATGGTCAGAGTAAGTTCTAGAGTTAGGGTGAGGATTCAAATTAGGGCTAAGGTTAGGTCTAGGTATAAGCTTAGGTTTTAGTTTAGGTTAAGAATTAGCATTAAGCCTATGACTCAGTTTTGTTTCAGTGCTAGGACTAGGGTTAGGGCTAGTTTTCCAATTAGCATTAGGGTTAGGACTAGTATTAGGGTGAGGGTTAGACTTAGGAATTGGGTTTGATTGAGGGTTAGGGTTAGGTCTAGGTTGAGGGCTCGGGTGAATGTAGGAATGGGGTTGGGGCTAGGTTTAGGTCTAGGGTTTGTGTTAAGGGATAGATTTAGAACTTGTGTTAGTGCTAGGGTGAGAGTTATGGTTAGGGTAACATTTAGGGTTAGGTTTAGGATTAAATTTGTGCCAGGATTAGCTCTAGGGTAAGTGTTAGGGCTAGTCCTACTTTTGGGGCTAAGGTTAGCATTAGGATTAGTGTAAGATATGATGTTATTGCTAGGTTTATGGCGAGGTACAAAATAGGGTTAGGGCTAGGATTAGGGTTAGGGTTAGTATGAAGGCTAGGTTTAGGGCTAGGATTAGGGCTAGTTTTAGTGCTAGGATTAAGGTTAGGTTTTGTGTTAGGTTTAGGGTTAGAATTAGTGCTAGGGCTAATGTCAGGTCTAGATTTATGGTTAGGGATATTTTTATGGTTAGATTTACGGCTAGTTTTAGTGTAAGTTTTAGGTTGAGCGTTAGGGTCAGGTTTAGAGATAGGGTTATTATTAGGGTGACTGTCATGATTAAGGTTTGAATTAGGTTAAGGTTTAGGATAATGGCTTTCATTAGCATTAGGGTTAGTATTACGGTTAGGGTAATATTTATGGTTAGGTTTAGTTTTTAGGTTAGGTTTAGGGTAATGGATAAAGTTATGGTTAGAGATAGGGTTAAGGTTATCTTAAAATTAGCATTAGGGTTAGGGTTATGGTTAAGGTAATGAATATGGTTAGAGCTAGGTTTAGGGCTAGGATTATGGTTAGGATTAAGGCTAGGGTTAGGCTTAGAATAAGAGCAAGTTTTAGTGTTAGGGTTATGTTTAGGGTAATGGTTAGCGCTCTAGTTATGGTTAGGGTTAAAAAAGGTGTAGGATTCATACTAATGCTAGGTTTTAGGTTAGGTTAGGCCTAGATTAGGGATACGACTAATGTAAGAACTAGGGTTATGATTAGGGCTACTTTTAGTGTTAGGTTTAATGGTAGGTGTAGTTTTAGGTGTAGGTATAATTTTAGGGTGATCTGAGAGGTAGAGTTAGTGTTAGGGTCAGAGTCAGGGTCAAGGTTAGTTTTAGGGTTAGGGTAGGACTTGAATTAGGGCTGGGGATAGGGCTAGGTGTGGGTTAGGTTTTGGTTTAGGTTAAGGGTTATAGTTAGGGCTGTAGCTTGATTTTTTTAAGGCTGGGTCTAGGTTAGGGCTAGTTTTAAGATTAGCGTTAGTGTTAGGGCTAAATTTAGTGTGAGATTTAGGCTTAGGGTTGGGGTTAGATTTAGAGTTATGGTTAGATCTAGGGTTAGTGCTAGGGCTAGGTTTAGGTCTAAGGGTACAGCAAGTGTTAGGGTTATGGTAAGGTATAGGGTTACAACTAGGAATAGGGCTAGGGCAATAGTTAGAGTTAGTATTAGTGCTAGTGTTAGGATTAGGGTTAGGGATAAATTAGGGCTACGATCAGGTCTAGGATTAGTGTAAGGGTAAAATCTAGGGTTACAGTTAGTGTTAGATTTAGGGGAAGGGTTGGGGTTATATGTAGGTTCAGATATAGGGCGAGGGATAAAATTGGGATAGGGCTAGTTTTAGGGTTCGGGTTAGGATCAAGACTAGGTTTAGGGCTAGAATGAGGGCTAGATTTGTTAGGGTTATGGCAAGAATTAGGGCTAGGGCTAATACCAGGTCTAGGGTTATGTTTAGGGATAGTTTTAGGGTAAGGTTTATGTCTAGGTCTATATTCCGAGTTAGGTTTATGTTAAGGTTCAGGTTTAAACCTAGTGGTATTATAGTGGTCAGGTCAGGTTTGGGGTTTGGATTAGGTTGAGCTTTAGGGTTAGCACTCAATGTAGCATTAGGGTTAGAGTTAGAGTTAGTGTAAAATATAGGATTAGGTTTAGGCTTCAGGTTACGTTTAGGATTCATGTTAGTTTTAGGTTAATGGATAGGGTTAGGGTTAGGCCTAGGCTTAGCATTAGGTTTATGGTTATTGTTTGGGTAATTGATCAATTTAGAGCTATGGTTAGGACTAGAATTATGTTTAGGATAAGGCTAGATTCAGGGTTATGGTTAGGGTTAAAGCTAGAGTTAGGGTTAATATTAGGATACGGGTTAGGATTTAAGCTAGGGTTAGTGCTATGGCTAGGGTTAGGTTTAGGTTTAGGTCAAAGTTTAGGGTTAGTATTAGGGTTAGGGTTAGGGTTAGTGTTAGGCTTATTTTTTTTTTTTCTTACCATTAGGTTAAGGGTAAGGCTTATGAATTTAGTAAGTCTTGGAGCTAGGTTGTGTGTTCATGTTAGAATCAGAGCTAGGGATAAGGGTACATTTAGAGTTATTAGAGCTAGGGTTAGAATTAGGTTAGTGTTATGGTTATGGTAATGGATAGGGTTAGAGCTAGGGTTTGGGCTATGGTTACAGTTGGAATTAGGGCTAGTTTTAGGGTTAGCATTTGGGATAGGGTTTGTTTATGGTAAGGATTAGGGTTTGAGCTAGAGTTAGGGCAAGGGATAAGTTTTTGGTTAGGTTCACCATTAGGTCTAGGGATAGGATTATGGTAGGTTTAGGGTTAGGGTTAGGGTTAGGGCTACGTTTATCATTAGTGTTAGGATAAGGGTTAGGGCAAGAGTTAGGCATTGAGTAAATTTAGGAGTAAGGTAGGGTTGGGATTAGGGATGGGGTTACTGTTAGTGTTACACCTAGGGCTAGGTTTAGGCCTAGGATTTACTCTAGGTAATGGTTTAGGGTTAGGGCTATGGGTAATGAAAGAGCTAAGATTATGATTAGGGCTAGTTTTAGGGTTAGGATTACGGCTAGGTCTAGTGTTAGGTTAAGATTTTCAGTTAATGCAGGTTTAGAGATAGCTTAGTGTTAAATGCAGCATCCATGTTCAGGTTAGTGTTAGGCTTAAGGTTAAAGCCAGAATTAGGACTAGGTTTATGTCTAGGGGTAGGGTTAGACTTTACATTAGGTTAAGGGTTATTGTTAGGGCTAGGGCTAGAATTTTGTTTAGGTCTAGGGTTAGAGTTAAGGCTGCATTTAGGATTAGGTTTAGGTCTAGGGCTACTGGTAGAGTCAGGTTTAGTATAAGATTACTGGGAGGGCTACTGTTAGGGGTTTTTTAGGGTTAGGGTCAGGTTTAGACCTAGGTTTAGTGTTATGTTAAGAATAAGAGTCACTGTTAGGGTAAGGGTTTGGGATAGGTTAGAGCTAGAATGAGGGCTAGGTTTAGGACTATTATTAGGGTTAGGTTTTTGATTAGCCTAAGGATTAGGAATAGGTCTAGGGTTACCTTTAGGGATAGGGTTTTTCTTAGGCTTAGGGATAGAGTTAGAGCTAGTGTTAGGGGTAGGGTTAGTGTTAAATCTAGATTTAGGGTTCGGATTGCTGCTAGTTTTTGTGTTAGCATTAGGGCTAAAGTTAGGGCAACGAATAATGTAGGAGTCAGGATTACTTTCTAGTTAGATTTAGGGTTAGTGTTTAAGATTAGTGTTTATTGTTAGGTTTAAGTTTAGGATTAATTTAGATCTAGAGTTATTGTTAGGATAGGAGTCAGCGACAGGGTTAGTGTTAAGATTAGGACTCAAATTAGGGCTAGATTTACTGTTAGGGTTTGGTTTAAGGTAAGAGTGTTGTTTTAGAGCTAGGGTTAGTATTAGGGTATAAATCAGGGTTAGGGTTAGTTTTAAGGTTAGGGTTAGGACTCGAATTAAGGCTAGGGTTAGTTCTAGGTGTAATTGCGGGTTTAGTTTAAGTTAAGATTTATGGTTAGGTCTATTGCTCTGTTTTGTTTTAGTTCCAGGGTTAGGGTTAACACTCGTTTTATGATGAGTATGAGGTGTAGGTCTAGTGTTAGTGTTAGGCTTAGGAATATGATCAGAGTTATATTTAGACTTAGGCTTAGATCTAGGGTTAGGCTAGGACTAGGGATATGGCAAGTGTTAGGGCTAGGGTTAGGGCTAGATTTAGAGTTATGGTAAGGGATAGGGTTAGAACTAGGAGTAGGGCTAGTGTGAGAGTTAGAGTTTGTCTTAGGGCTAGGATTTTAATTTCCTCCTTGATGTCTTCTATAACCCATTGATCATTCAGTAACCTATTGTTCATTCTCCAAGTGATGCATGCTTTTTCCTTCCTTCTTTTATCGTTGATTTTCAGTTCCATTCCATTATGATCAGATAGGATGCATGGTATTATCTCTACGCCTTTATATTGTCTAAGAGTTGCCCTGTGACATAATATATGATCTATTTTTGAGAAGGATCCATGTGCTGCTGAGAAAAAAGTGTAACTGCTTGATGTTGGGTGGTTTATTCTATATATGTCAATTAAGTCTAGGTTATTAATTGTGTTATTGAGTTCTATAGTTTCCTTATTCAACTTTTGTTTGGAAGATCTGTCCAGTGGCGAGAGAGGTGTGTTGAAGTCTCCCATGATTATTGTATGGTGGTCTATTAGACTCTTGAACTTGAGAAGAGTTTGTTTGATGAACATAGCTGCACCATTGTTTGGGGCATATATATTTATGATTGTTATGTCTTGTTGGTGTATGGTTCCCTTAAGCAGTATGTAGTGTCCCTCTTTATCCCTTTTGATTAACTTTGGCTTGAAATCTATTTTATTTGATATGAGTATGGACACTCCTGCTTGTTTCCGAAGTCCATATGAGTGATATGATTTTTCCCAACTTTTCACCTTCAGCCTATGTATGTCTTTTCCTATCAAATGCGTCTCCTGTAGGCAGCATATTGTTGGGTCTTGTTTTGTGATCCATTCTACTAGCCTGTGTCTCTTGATTGGTGAGTTTAAGCCATTAACATTTAGGGTTATTATTGAGATATGGGTTGTTCTTCCAGCCATATTTGTTTATTTATGTTACTAAACATGGTTTGTTTTCCTCTTTGATTATTTTTCCCCCCTTTACTGTCCTACCTCCCACTGTTGGTTTTCATTGTTATTTTCCATTTCCTCTTCCTGTAATGTTTTGCCAAGGATATTTTGAAGAGATGGTTTTCTAGCTGCAAATTCTTTTAACTTTTGTTTATTGTGGAAGGTTTTAATTTCATCTTCCATCCTGAAGCTTAATTTCGCTGGAAACACAATTCTTGGTTGGAACCCATTTTCTTTCAGTGTTTGAAATATGTTATTCCAGGATCTTCTAGCTTTCAGAGTCTGTGTTGAAAGATCAGCTGTTATCCTGATTGGCTTACCCCTAAATGTAATCTGCTTCCTTTCTCTTGTAGCTTTTAAAATTCTCTCCTTATTCTGTATGTTGAGCATCTTCATTATAATGTGTCTAGGTGTGGGTCTCTTATGATTTTGCACATTCGGCATCCTGTAGGCTTCTAGGATTTGGGATTCTGTCTCATTCTTCAAGTCTGGGAAGTTGTCTCGTATTATTTCATTGAATAGATTGCTCATTCCTTTGGTTTGAAACTCTGTCCCTTCCTGTATCTCAATGACTCTTAAATTTGGTCTCTTGATGTTATCCCATATTTCTTGGATGTTCTGCTCATGGTTTCTTAACAGTCTTGCTGAGCTGTCTATGTTCTTTTCAAGTTGAAATACTTTATCTTCATTGTCTGATGTTCTATCTTCTAAGTGTTCTACTCTGCTGGTAGTATTCTCAATTGAGTTTTTAAGTTGGTTTATTGCTTCCTGCATTTCTAGGATTTCTGTTTGTTTTTTATAACCTCTATCTCCCTGTATAGTTGATCTTTTGCTTCTTGGATTTGTTTATGTAATTCATTGTTGAAGTGATCTTTCATTGTCTGATTTTGCTGTCTGATGTCTTCCTTGAGACTCCAGATCATCTGAAGCATGCATATCCTGAATTCTTTATCTGACATTCCATCTGCTGCAGCTATTACCTCTTCTAACGTTTAGTTGACCTGCATTGCTTGTGGTCCTTTCTTTCCTTGACTCTTCATACTGTTCACATTCATTTCTACTTGGTGAAACTGTTGTGCTATTGAATTTTCCCCCTATATATTTATATTGGTCTTGTATAGTTGCAAAGTCTCCCTTGCAGGCGCAGGCGGCTTCTCTGCCCCTCCTCCAATTGGGGCAATGTGCCTACCACGCCAGCAGGCCGCTGGGCCTGCTCTGCCGGTCGGTAGCAGGTCCGCCTACCTTGCAAGCGCGGGCAGCGGCTCTGTCCCTCTGCGGGCCACTAGGCTTGTTCTGTCGGTGGTCGCAGTTCTGCCTACTTTGCAGGCGCAGGCAGCGGCACTGCCCCTCTGCAGGCCTCTGGGGCTGTTCTGCCAGTGGGTCGCAGGTCCGCCTACCTTTCAGGCACGGTTGGGGGGCAGCTCTACCCTTCCTCAGGCCACTGGGCCTGTTCTGTCTGTCGGTTGCAGGTCTGGCCTGTTCTGTTGGTGGTCACAGTTCCTTTTCGTCTACCTTGCAGATGCGGGGGGGGGGGGCTCTGCCTCTCAGCAGGCCGCTGCGCCTGTTCTGCCGGTGGGTCACAGGCCCGCCTACCTTGCAGGAGTGGTTGGCAGCTCTGCCCCTCCTTGGGCCACTGGGCCTTTTCTGTCGGTGGTCACAGTCCTGCCTACCTGGCAGGCGCAGGTGGAGGTGGCGGCTCTGCCTCTCAGAAGGCCGCTGTTCCTCTTCTGCCGGTGGGTCGCAGGCCCGCCTACCTTGCAGGAGTGATTGGAAGCTCTGCCCCTCCGTGGGCCACTGGGCCTTTTCTGTCAGTGGTCACAGTTCCACCTACCTGGCAGGCGCGGGGTGTGGGGGGCGGCTCTGCCCCTTAGCAGGCCGCTGGGCCTGTTCTGTGGGTGGTCACAGTTCCATCTACCTTGCCGGCGCAGGGGGAGGGGGCGGCTCTGCCTCTCAGCAGGCCGCTGCTCCTCTCTAGGGATAGATTTAATGTTAGGTTTATGACTTGCTCCAGTGTAAGGGTTAGGTTTTTTGTTAGGGTCAGGTTTAGATCTAGGTGGTTTATTTTTGGTTTTTTTTTTGTTTTTTTTTTTATCAGGATCACGATTATGGTTTGGGTTAAGTTAGTGTTTAGGTGCAGGGCTTGAATTGGTGTTAGATTTAGGGTTAGTGTAACGCCAGGGTTAGGTTTAGGTTTAGGTTTGGTTTAGTGTAATGTATCAGAAGGGTTATCAGAAGGGTTAGGACCATTGTTAGGTAATGGATAGGGTTAGCCCTAAGGTTAGGGCTAGGGTTATTTATAAGATTAGGGCTAGTGTTGGGTTAGGGTTAGGTTTATGTTTAGGGTTAAAGTTAGATTTAGTAGTAAGATTAAGGCTATGTTTTGAGTTAGGTTAGGGCTAGGGTTAAGACTATGGCTAATGAATAAAGAAAGGTTTGTGATTACAGCTAGTTATAGGTTTAGAGTTAGGACTAAGTGTAGTGTTAAGGTTAGGTTAACGGTGATGATGATGTTTAGGGCCAGGGTTAGTGTTAGGGTCAGATTCAGAGTCAGGGTTAGTTTTCGGGTTAGGATTAGACTATAATTAGGGATAGGGTTAGGGCTAGGTGTATGGTTAGGATTTGGTTTAGATTAAGGGTTAAGGTTAGGACTATTGGTTTTATTTTAGGACTAGGAGTAGGGTTAGGGCTAGTTTTATGATTATTCTTAGGGTTAGGGGTAGTGTAAGTGTGAGATTTAGGCTTTGGTTAAGGATTAGGTATAGGAGTAGAGTTATGGTTAGGTTTAGTTAGGGTTAGGTTTAAATTTAGAGTTTTGTTTTGATCTACATTTTGTGATAGGGCTAAGTATAAGGTAGGGTAGGGTTATGTTTACGACTAGGTATATGGTGATGGTAAGGGATAGGGTAGGAAATAGGTGTAGGGCTAGTGTGAGAGTTAGAGTTAGTCTTAGGGCTAGGGTTAGGAAGAGGGCTAAATTAGGACTTGGATTAGGGCTAGGGTTTGTGTTAGGGTTAGGCCTAGCGTTAGTGTTAGGTTTATGGTTAAGTTAGGTTTAGCGTAAGGGTTGGAAATATAGCTCGATTTAGGACTAGGGTGAGAATTAGTGTTAAAGTTAGGGTTAACATTAGGGTTAGGGTTATGATTAAAGTGAGGCTCCTTGCTAAGATGTGGACAAAGGTTTGTAATAGGGTTAGGGATAGATTAGAACAAGGGCAATCTCAGGTCTAGGGTACAGTTAGGGATAGTTTTAGGGTTAAGTTTATGGCTAGGTCTATTGTAAAGTTAGGTTTCTTGTTTGGGTCAGGTTTAGAGCTATAAGTATTATTTGATTCAGGGTTAAGTTTAGGGTTTGTGTTAGGTTAAGGTTTAGATTTAGGGATCAAATTAGTCAAATTAATGAATAGGGTTGGAGCTGGTTTTAGGGCTAGGGTTATGGTTAGGATTAGGTCTAGGGTTAGGCTTAGGGTTATAGTTAGGTCTAGGGTTATAGTTAGGGTTATCTTTAGGGTTAAAGCTAAGGTAGGGTTTGAATTAGGACTAGATTTTCTGATAGGTTAGGGCTATATCTAATGTAAGACCTGCTGTAATGATAAAGACTAGTTTTATGGTGAATGTTAGGGCTAGGTGTATTTTTAGAGTTAGTTTTAAGGTTAGGGTGAAGTTTCGAGCTAGGGTTAGTGTTAGTGTCAGGGACAGTGTTCTGGTAGGGTAATGGTTAGGATTAAAGCCAGAATTTGAAGTAGGATTAGGTCTAGAGGTAGGGTTAGAGTTTGGGTTAGGTTAAGGGTTATTGTTAAGGCTAGGTCTAGTTTGTCGTTAGGTCTAGAGCTACAATTATGGCTAGATTTAGGATTATGTTTAGGTCTAGAGCTAGTGTTAGGGTTAGGTTTAGATATAAGGTTACCAGTAGGGCTAGTGTTAGGTTTTGGTTTAGGGTTAGGTTTAGATTTAGACCTAAGATTAGTGATAGTGTCAGAATAATGGTCAGGGATAGGGTTAGGGTTTGGGTTATGGTTAGATCTAGAATGAAGGCTAGTGTTAGGACTAGTTATAGAGTTAGGTTTTGGTTAAGCTAAGGATTAGTGCTAAGAATACGGTTTTAATTAGGATGCGAGTTTGGCTTACGGTAAGCGATAGGGTTAGAGCTAAGGTTAGGACAAGTGTTAGAGTTAGGTTTAGGGTTAAAGCTCATGTTAGGGCTTGAATTAGGGCTAGTTTTGTATGAGGGTTAGGGCTAGTGCTATGGTTATGACTATTGTAAGGAATAGGGTTACAATTAGGGTTATTTTTAGGGTTAAGTTTAGGGTTAGGCCTAGTGGTAGGGTTAGGTTTAATGTTAGGGTGATGTTTAAAGCTAGGTTTAGTGTTTGGATATGAGTCAAGGTCATGGTTAGGTTTAGGGTTAGCATTAGGTTTCAAATTAGGGCTATGATTAGGGCTGGTGTAGGTTTAGGGTTTGGTTTAGGGTAAGGGTTAGTGTTAGGGGTATGGCTCAGTTTTTTTTTTAGGGCTAGGACTAGGGTTAGGGCTAATTTTAGGAATAGCATTAGGGTTAGAGGTAATTTCAGTGTTAGGCTGAGGCCTCAGTTTAGGGTTAGATTTAGAGAAAGGTTAGTGCTAGGGCTAAGGATTATGACTAGGTTTAGGGCTTGGGTTAGGGTTATGGTAAGGGATAGGGTTAGTTTTAGAGATAGATTTTGAACTAGAATTAGTGCTAGGACAAGTGTTATTACTAGGGTTAGTGCTAGGGTTAGGGTTCCGGTAAGGTATAGGGTTAGAAGTAGGGATAGGTCGTGTGTGAGAATTATAGTTAGTCTCAATTCTAGGGTATGGTTTAGGATTAGGAGTAGTGTTATATTAGGGCTAGGATTAGGGCTAGGTTTAATATTAGGGTTAGAGCTAGAGTTAGGGTTATGATTAGGACTAGGGCTACGGTAAGGGTTAGTGTAAGGGTTAGGGTTTAAGCTACGGTTAGAGCTAGGGGGAGTGTTAGGTTTAGTGTTAGGTCTAGGTTAGGGTTATGGTTATGGTTAGGGTTTGGGTTGGGGTTAGGGCTAGGGTTTTCATTAGGGTTACGGTTAGTATTAGAGTAATGTATTGAATTAGATGTAAGTTTAGTTTTAGGATTAAGTTTGGGTTATGGTTAAATTTAGGTTCAGGGATAGGTTTAGTTTTGATATAAGGTAAAATTTAGGGTTAGGTTTATGGCAAGGGTTAGGTTTATGATTAGGGTTAGGGATAAGGTTATGTTTAGGGCTAGGGTTATTATTAGGTTTAGTGTTAGGGTTAGGGTAATGTTAGGGTTAGAGCTAGGGTTAGTACTAGGGTTAAGTTTAGTATTATGGCTAGGATTAGGATTATGTTTATGAATATGGCTAGGGTTATGTTTAGGCTAAGGGTTAGGCTTTGAACTAGGGTTATGTATAAGGCAAGGGTTAGGGTTAGGGCTACATTTAGCATTATGGTTATGCTTAGGGTAGGATTAGACCTCATAATAGGGCTTGGTTTTGTGTTTGGTTTAGGCCCATGGTTAAATATATGTGTAATGTAAGATCTAGGGTTCAGATTAGAGCCTGTTTTAGGGTTAGGGTTATGACTATGTCTAGTGTTAGGTTTAGGTTTGGGGTTAGGTTCAGGTTTAGAGCTAGGTTTATTGTTAGTGTAAGGGTCAGTGTTCAGGTTAGAGTTAGGTTTAGGGTGAAACCCAGAATTAGGACTAGGTTTAGTTCTAGGGATAGGGTTAGTATTCGCTTTAGGTTAAGGATTATGTTATGGCTAGGGCTCAGGATTTTTTTAGGTTTAGGTCAAGAGTTATGACTATATTTAGTATTAGGCTTAGGTCTAGGGCTAATGTTAGGCTTAGGTTTAGGTATAAGTTTACTGGTAGGACTAGTTTTAGGGTCTGGTTAGGGTTAGGGTCAGATTTATACTGAGGTTTTGTGTTAGGGTAATGATTTGAGTTAGTGTTAGAGCTAGAATGAGGGCTAGGATTAGGACTAGTAATAGGGTTAGTGTTTGGATTAGGCTGTGGATTAAGATTAGGACGAAGGTTAGCATTATAGATAGGGTTCGGCTTCGGGTAATGATAGAGTTAGAGCTAGGGTTAGAGCTAGGATTAGGGTTAGGGTTAGGGCTAGGGATAGGTTTAGGTTTACATCTAGGGTTAGGACTCAGCTTAGGGCTAGTTTTTCTGTTAGGTTTAGAGCTAGGGTTAGTGCTATGGCTAATATAAAACTAAGGTTGTGATTAGAGTTAGTATTTGGTCTAGATCTAGTGTTAGCGCTATCTTTAGGATTAGTGTGATATTTAGAATTAAGTTTAGTGTCAGAATATAAGTCAGGATCAGGGTTAATTTTATGACTAGGATATGAATTAGAGCTAGAAGGATATGGCTAGGTTTAGGGTTATGGTTTGGTTTAGATTAATATTTAGAGTTAGGACAATGGCTCAGTTTTGTTTTTGGAATAAGGCTAGGGTTACAGCAGGTTTAAGATTAGCGATAGTGTTAGGTGTAGTGGTCCGTTGAGGATTAGGCTTAGAGTTAGGGTCAAATGTAGAGTTATGGTTAGATCTATGGTAGGATGTAGGGCGAGGTTTAGGGATAAGGTTAGGGCTTGTGTTAGGTTTATTGTAATGGATAGGGTTAGAACTAGAAATAGGGCTTGGGGGAGAGTTAGAGTTAGTCTTACGCCAAGGTTAGGGGTAGAGTTAGGGTTAGGGCTTAATTTGGGCAAGGATTAGTGCTAGGGTTAGTGTTAGGGTTAGGCCTATGGTTAGGGCTAGAGATATGGTTAATGTTAGGGTTAGGGTTATTTATAAGATTAGGGGAAAGGATGGGGTTATACCTAAGTTCAATTCTAGGGTGAGTATTAAAATACAGATAGGGCTTGAGTTAGGGTTTGCATGAGAATTAAGGCTAGGTTAATGCCTAAGATGAGGTCCAGTGCTTGTGTTAGGGTTAGGGCTAGGATTAGGGCTGGGGCTAATGTCAGGTATGGGTTTCTGGTTATGGTTAGTTTTAGGGTTAGATTATGGCTAGGTCTAGTGTAAGGGTTAGGTTTTGGTTAAGGGTTAGGTTTAAAGTATTATTAGAGTCAGGGTTTGAGTAGGATTTGGTTTAGGTTAAGTTATAGGGTTAAGGCTTCAATTAGCATTAGGGATAGGGTTAGGGTTCATGTTAGGGTAAATGATAGGTTTAGGTTTAAGGTTCAGGTTAGGTTTAGAGTACTGAATAGGGTTAATGTTAGCAATAGTGTTAGCATTAGTCCTAGGGTTAGCATTTGTGTTATGCTTATCTTTAGGGTACTTGATAGGGTTCGAGCTAAGGTTAGGGTAGGGTTAAAGTTAGAATAAGACTAGGGTTAGCGTTAGGCCTACGGTTAGAGTCAGGGTTACGTTTGTGGTAAATTTTAGCGTTTGAGCTATGATTAGGCCTAGTGTGAGGGTTAGGTTTAGAGTCAGGGCTAAAGTTAGGGTTAGGGTTAGGGTTATGTTTAGATTAATGTTAGAGTTTGAGCTAGAATTAGGATTAGGGCGAGGGTTACGCTTAAGGTTAGCTCTAGGCTTATGGTTGGGGTTATGATAAGGGCTAGGATTAGGGCTAGGATAAGGGCTTTGTTTTGTGTGAGGTTTATGGTTAGCATTAGGGCTATGGGTAATTTAAGATCTAGGGATATGGTTATGGATAGTTTTAGGGTTAGGGTTATGGATATGTCTAGTGTTCTAGTTAGGTTTTGGGTGAGGATAGGTTTTAGAGCTAGTGTTTGTTTTAGGTTAATGGTCATTGTTCAGGTTAGAATTAGGTTTAGGGTGAAGGCCAGATTTAGGACTAGTGTTGGGTCTAGGCATAGAGTTAGTCTTTACATTAGGTTAACAGTTATTGTCAGGGCTACTGCTAGGTTTTTGTTTAGGGATAAGGCTAGATTTATGACTCTCTTTAGGATTAGATTCAGTCTAGTGCTAGTGTTACTGTTAGGTTTAGGTATAGGTTTACTGGTAGTTGTAGGGATAGGGTTCGCTTTATGGTTAGTGTTAGTTTTAGACCTGGGGTTAGTGTTAGGGTCAGAATAAGGGTCAGGATTAGAGTTAAGGTTAGAGCTAGAATGAGGGCTATGGTTAGGACTAGTAACAGAGATAGGGTTTGAGGTATGCTAAGGACTATGATTATGACTAGGGTAGCATTAGGGTTACAGTTTGGCTTAGGGTAAGGGATAGGGTTAGAGGTAGATTTAGAGTTAGGGTTAGGTTTAGGTTTAGAGTTAAAAGAAAGTTTATGGGTTGGAATAGGGCTAGGATTTGTATCAGCATTAGGGCTACAGCAAATGAAATACTAGGATTCTGATTAGGGCTAGTTCTAGGGTTAGCATTAAGTCAATGTTTAGAGCTAGGGTTACTGTTAGGGTCTTAGTAAGGGCCAGAGTTACTACTAGGTTTAGGATTAGGACTTAAATTAGGGCTACATTTAGGACTAGGTGTAGGGTTAGGATTTGGTTTAGGTTAAGGGTTAGGGTTAGGGTTATTGCTCTATTTGGTTTTAGGGCTAGGGTACAGTTAGGTCCGTTTTTTTCAAATAGCATTAGGGTTAGAGCTAGTGTTAGAGTGAGATCTTGCCTAAAGTTAAGGGTTAGGTCCAGATTTAGGGCTAGGATGAATGTTAGGGCTAGCGTTGGGGCTAGGGATAGGAATAAGTATTGGGTTATGCTAAAAGACAAGTTTAGAATTAGAAATAGGGATAGGACGAGATTTAGAGTTAGTCTTAGGGCTAGGGATAGTGTTAGTTTTAGGGTTAGGGCTAAATTAGGGCTAGATTAGAGCTATGGTTAGTGGTAGGTTTAGGCCTAGTTTTAGGGCTAGGGTTAGGGTTAACATTAGGGTTAGGGTAAGGTAGGATATTACAGCTACATTTAAGGCTAGGGCTAAGCATATGATTAGGGTAAGGGCTAGGGTTAATGTTAGGGTTATGGTTAGGGATCATTTCAGGGTAAGGATTATGGCCAGATCTATTGTAAGTGTTAGGTTGAAGTTTAGGTTCAGGCTTACAACTAGGGGTATTATTAGGGTCATAGTCAGGTTTAGGGTATGTGTTAGGTTAAGGATTAGGCTTAGGGCTCAAATTAGCATTAGGGTTAATGTTAGGGTTGAGGTAATGGATATTGTTAAGTTTAGAGTTAAGGTTAGATTTAGAGTAATAAACAGGTTTAGGGTTAGGGATAGGGTTAGATTTAGGCCTAGGGATAGAATTTGGTTAGGGTTATGGTTAGGATAATAGTTTGGATTAGAGCTACAGTTAGGACTAGGGTTATGGTAAAGTTAGAGCAAAGGTTAAGGTTAGGCCTAAGGTTAAAATTTGGTTAGGGTTATGATTAGGGTAATGGATAAGATTAGAGCTAGGGATAGGGCTAGGATTACTGTTAGGATTAGGACAATGTTTTGGGTTAGATTTCGGGTTAGTACAAGGCTTAGGTTTATGGTTAGGTTTAGGTTAAGTGTTAGGGCTAGGGATAGGGTTAGGGCTAGGGATAAAGCTAGGGTTAGGTCTCTGATTAGGTCTAGGTTTTGAGTTAGGTTAGTGCTTTTTAGGACTAGGGCTAATGTTAGAACTAGGGTTATGATTAGGGCTTTGTTAAGTTTAGCATTATTTTTAAATCTAGTGTGTAGATTAGGTTTAGGTTTAGGGTGATAATTATAGATAGGGTTAGTGTTACTGTCAGAGTCAGCATCAGTGTTACTGATCAGAGTTAGGGATAGACTCGAATTAGGGCTAGGGTTAAGACTAGGGGTAGGGTCAGGGTTTGTTTAAGGGTTAGGGTAAGAATTCAGGATCGGTCTAATGTCAAGTCTAGGATTATGATTTGGTTAGGGTTAGGGTTAGGTCTTTGTCACAGTTTTCTCTTACAGCTAGGGCTACTTTTAGGATTAGTGATAGTTTTATGCTAGTGGTATGGTGAGTTTTTGGCTTAGATTTATTGTTATGGTTAGATCTAGAATTAGGGCTATGGCTATGTTTAGGCCTAAGGTTAGGGCTAGTGTTAGGGTTAATAACAGATAGAGTTAGAACTAGAAATAGGGCTAGGGCGAGAGTTAGAGTTTGTCTTAGGGCTAGGGTTAGGGTTAGGTTTAGGGTTAGGGCTAAATTAGGGCTAGATTTAAGACTAGAGTTAGGGTTAGTGTTAGGGAAAGGGATGGGGTTATAGCTAGGTTTAGGGCTAGGGCGAGGGTTAGAATTAGGGTTAGGGCTAGGGTTAGCATTAAGGCTATGTTTAGTGCTAGGATGAGGGTTTGTGTTAGGGCTAGGGCTAGGATTAAGGATAGGGCTAATGTCAGGTCTAGATTTATGGTTAGTGTTAGTTTTAGGGTTTGGTTATGGCTAGGTCTAGTGTAAGGTTTAGGTTTAGGTAAGCGTCAGGTTTAAATCTAGGTGTATTATTATTAGGGTCAGAGTCCAGGTAGGGTTTGGTTTAGGTTAAGTTTTAGGGTTATGGATTGAATTAGCTTTAGGGTTAAGGTTATGGATAGGGTAATGGATAGGATTAGGTTTAGGGTTCAGGTTAGATTGAGAGTAATGGATAGGGTTAGTGTTAGTGATAGGGTTAGTGTTATGCCTAGGGTTAGCATATGAGTTAGGTTCATCTGTAGGGTAATAGATAGTGTTAGAGCTAAGGTTAGGGCTAAGGATAAGGTTATGATTAGGGCAAGTGTAGGGTAATGCCTAGAGTTAGTGTCAGGGTTAGTTTTTGTTTAAGTATTAGCATTTATGCTAGGGTTAGTTCTTGGGCAACGGTTAGGGTTAGAGTCATGTCTAAGGTTAGGGTTACTGTTATGTTTAGGGTAAGGGTTAGAGTTTGAGCTAGATTTAAGGCTCAGGTGAGGGTAGGATTAGGCTTAGGTGTAGGGTTATGGTTAGGGTTATGATTAGAGCTAGGTTTAGGGCTAGGATAGGGCTAGGTTTTGTGTGAGGTTTAGGGCTAACATTAGGGCTATGGGAAATATAAGAGTTAGGAATGTGTTTATGGCTTGTTTTAGTGTCAGGCTTATGGATATGTCTAGTGTTAAGTTTTGGTTTTGGGTTAGGATAAAGTTTAGAGCTAGAATTTGTTTAGGGTTAAGGGTCATTGTTCAGGATTGTGTT
Source organism: Marmota flaviventris (assembly GCF_047511675.1). NCBI lineage: Eukaryota > Metazoa > Chordata > Mammalia > Rodentia > Sciuridae > Marmota > Marmota flaviventris. Next base: position 30,417 of record NW_027287825.1, on the reverse strand, counting down.
AGATTTTGTGAGAGTGCTGGAATTACAGCTAGCATTGGGTCTAGGGATAGGGTTAGTCTTTAAGTTAGGTTAATGGTTATTTTTAGGGCTAGTGCTAGGTTTTTGTTTAGAACTAGGGCTAGATTTATGACTATATTTAGGATTAGGTTTCATCTAGTGCTAGTGTTACTGTTAGGTTTAAGTATAGGTTTACCATTATGGGAAGTGTTAGGGTTCGGTTTAGTGTTTGGGTCAGGTTTAGACTTAGGGCTGGTTTTCCAAGTAGCATTAGGGTTACAGCTAGTGTTAGGGTGAGATTTATACTTAATTTTAGTGTTAGATCAAGGTTTAAGCCTTGAGCAAATGTTAGGGCTAAGTTTGGTGTTAGGGATAGGGCTAGCGTTTGGTTTATGGTAAGGAATAGGTTTAGAACTAGGGATAAGGCTAGGGCGAGAGTTAGAGTTAGTCTTAGGGATAGGGATAGGGTTAGGTTTACTGTTAGGACTAAATTAGGGCTAGTAATAGTTCTAGGGTTAGGGTTACATTTAGGCCTAGGTTTAGGGCTAGGGTTAAGGTTATCATTAGGTTTAGGGTAAGGTATGATGTTACAGCTATGTAACATCTTGCTAGGACAAGAGATAAAATTAGGGTTAGGGCTATGGTTTAAATTAGGTTAAGATTAAGTCTAGGCTTAGAACTAGGATTAGATCTATGGATAAGGCAAATGTCAGGTCTAGGGTTAATGTTAGTCTATGGTTAGGGATAGGGCTATGGCTCAGTTTTGTTTTAGATCTAGGCCTAGGCTTACATCCTGTTTTATGATAAGTGATAATGTTAGGTCTAGTGGTAGGGTGAAGTTTAGGCTTAGATTTATTGTTATGGTTATATCTAGGTTTAGGGCGATGGCTAGCGTTTAGGCTAAGGTTAGGGCTATTTTATGGTTATGGTAGTGGTTAGGGTTAGAACTATAAATAGGGCTATGGCAAGAGTTCGAGTTAGTCTTTGGGCTAGAGTTAGGGGTAGGTTTATGGTTAGGGCTAAATTGGGGCTAGGATTAGCACAAGGGTTAGTGTTAGGGTTAGACCTAGGGTTAGTGTTGTGTTAGTGTTAGGGTTAGGATTAGGTTTATGAGAAGGGATAGCGTTATAGCTAGCTATCTGTCTATGGTGAAAGTTACAATTAGGGTTAGGAGTAAGGTTAGGGTTTGAGTTAAGATTCAGGCTAGGTTTAGATTTCAGCCAAGGGTTTGTGTTAGGGTTAGGGCTATTATTAGGGGCAGGGTTAATGTTTGGTCTAGGTTTATGTTTAGTATTAGTTTTAATGTTAGGTTATAGCTATATCTAGTATAACGGTTAAGTTTATGGTAGGGGTAAGGTTTAGAGCTAGGTGTATTATTAGGTTCAAGGTTCGGGTAGGGCTTGGTTTAGGTTAAGTTTTAGGGTTAAATATTGAATTAGATTTAGGGTTAGGGTTCTGGATAGGGTAATGGATAGGATTACTTTTATAGTCCCGTTCAGTTTAGAGTAATGGATAGGGTTAGTGTTAGTGATAGGGTTATCGTTAGGCCTAGGGATAGCATTTGGGTTAGGCTTATCTTTATGGTTATGGATAGGGTTAGAGCTAAGGTTAGGGCTATTGTTACAGTTAGGATTAGGTTTAGGGTGAGTGTAGGCATTTGAGCTATAGTTAGGTATAGGGCGGGGTTAGGGTTAGAGTCGGGGCTAGGGTTAGGTTTAGGTTTAGGGTTATGTTTAGACTAATGATTAGAGTTTGAGCTAGGGTTAGGGCTAAGGGGAGGGTTAGCATTAGGGTTAAGTCTAAGGTTATACTTACGGTTATGATTAGGGCTAGGTTTAGGGCTAGGATAAGGCCTGGTTTTGTGTGATGTTTAGGGCTAACATTAGGGCTATGGGTAATGTAACAACTAGGGATATGGTTATGCCTAGTGTTAGGGTAAGGGTTATGGATAAGTCTAGTGTTAGGGTTAGGGTTTGGTTTAGGTTAAAGTTTAGAGCTACAGTTTCTATTAGGTTAAGGGTCGTTGTTTGTTTAGGGTTTTTATTATGGTTAGGGCCACAATTAGGACTTGCGTTTGGTCTAGTGATAAGTTTAATCTTTACGTTAGGTTAAGGGTTATTGTTAGGGCTAGTGCTAAGTTTTTGTTTAGGAGTAAGTCTAAATTTCTGACTATATTTAGGATTAGGTTTGGTCTAGTGCTAGTGTTACTGTTAGTTTTAGGTATAGGTTTACTGGTAGAGGTAGGTTTAGGGTACCGTTTAAGGTTAGGGTCAGGTTTAGTTCTAGGGTTAGTGTTAGGGTCAGAATAAGGGTCAGGGTTAGGATTAGAGTTAAAGCTAGAATGATGGCTAGGTTTAGGACTAATAATAGTGTTAGGGTTTAGGGTAGGCTAAGGATTAAGTTTAGGACTAGAATAGCATTAGAGAAAGGGTTTGGCTTAGGGTAAGGTATAGGGTTAGAGGTATTGTTAGGGTTATATTTAGAGTCAGGCTCGGGTTAGAGCTAGTATTTGTGTTAGCATTAGGGCTATGGCTAATGAAAAAACTAGTTTTCTTAGTAGAGCTAGTTCTAGGGTTAGCGTTGAGGCAATGTTTAGAGCTACGGCTACTGTTAGGGTCCAACTAAGGGTCAGGGTTATTTCTATGGTTAGGGTTAAGACTCAAATTAGGGCTAAGTTTAGGGATAGGTGTAAGGTTAGTGTTTAGTTTAGGTTAAGGTTTAGGGTTAGGATTATGGCTCAGTTTTGTTTTAGGGGTAGGGTAGGGTTAGGGCTAGTTTTCCAATAAGCATTAGGTTTAGGGCTAGTGTTAGGGTGAGGTTTGGGCTTAAATTTAGGGATTATAACTAGTTTTAGGGTTGGGTGATGGTTACATTTAGGGTTGGGGCTAGGCATAGGGCTAGGTTTGGGTTATGGTAAGGGATAAGTTTGAACTTTGGATAGGGCTAGGGCAAGAGTTAGAGTTGATTTTAGGAATAGCAGTAAGATTAGGTTTCAATTAAGGCTAGGATTAGCCCTAGGTTTAGTGTTAGGTTTTGGCCTAGAGTTAGGGCTAGGGTTAGGGTTAGTAGTAGGGTTAGGGTATGGTATGATGTTACAGCTAGGGCATGGGATAAAATTGACGTTATGGCTCTGGTTAAGGTTAGGATAAGGATTAAGGCTAGGCTTTGAGCTAGGATTAGGGACCAATTTTGTGTTAGGTTTAGGGCTAGGATTTGGTCTAGTGTTAATATTAGTTCTATTATTAAGGATAGGGATAGTTTTAGGTTTGTGTTTATGGCCAGGTCTATTGTAAGTGTTACTTTGAGCATTAGGGTTACATTTACAGCTAAGGGTATTATTAGGTTCAAAGGCAGTGTTAGGGTGTGGGTTAGGTTAAGGATTAGTGTTAGGGCTAAAATTAGCATTAGGGTTAGGCTAATGGATATGGTTAGGTATAAGTTTCAGGTTAGGTTTAGTATAATGGTCAGGGTTAGGTAAAGGCATAGGGTTAGAGTTGGGCCTAGGGATAGAATTTGGTTAAAGATGTGGTTCTGGTAATGGATAGGATTAGAGCAACAGTTAGGACTAGGATAATGGTTAGGTTAGGGCTATGGTTAGTGTTAGGCCTAGGGTTAGAATTTCCTTAGGGATAAGGTTAGGGTAATGGATAAAATTAGATCTAGTTTTAGGGCTAGTGTTATGGTTAGGATTAGGGGTATGATTCAGTTTAGGTTTCCAGTTAGAACAAGGTTTAGGTCTAGGGTTAGGTTTAGGTTAACTGTTAGGTCTAGGGATAGGGTTAGGGCTATGATTAAATCTAGAGTTAGGGCTCGGATTAGGGCTAGGTTTGGGGTTAGGTTAGTGGTAGTGTAAGACTACAGCTAATGTAAGAACTAGGTTTAAGATTAGGGCTAGTATTAGGGTTAGCATTAGAACTAGGTCTAGTGTTTTTTATTGGGTTTAGATTTAGGGGGATGATAGGAGATAGGGTTAGTGTTAGGGTCAGAGTCAGGATCAGTGTTACTTTTAAGATTAGGGATAGGACTCTAATTAGGGCGAGGATTATGTCTAGGTGTAGGGTTAGGACTTTTGTTAGTTTTAGGGTAAGAATTAGGGCTAGGGCTAATATCAGGTCTAGGGTTATGTTTATGTTAGGGTTAGGGTTGGGGCTATGGCTGAGTTTTGTTTTAGAGCTAGGGCTAGGGTTACAGCTAGATTTTTAATTAGCAATAGTGTTAGGGCTAGTAGAAAGCTGAGGTTAAATCTTATATTATTTGTTATGGTTAGATCTAGGTTAAGGTTTAGGGCTATGGTTAGGGATAAAGTAAGGGATAGTGTTACGGTTATGGTAACAGATAGGGTTAGAACTAGAAATCGGGCTAGGGCGAGAGTTAGACTTAGTCTTAGGGCTAGGGTTAGGAGTAGGTTTAAGATTAGGGCTAAATTAGGGCTAGGATTAGTGCTAGGGTAACCGTTAGGGTTAGCGCTAGGTTTAGTGTTTGTGTTAGTGTTAGTGATAGGGTTAAGTTTAGGGAAAGGGATGGGGTTATAGCCAGTTTTAGGGATAGGGCTAGAGTTAGAATTAGGGTCAGGGGCTAGGTTAGGGTTTGAGTTTTGAATAATGCTAGGTTTAGGTCTAGGCTGAGGGTTTGTTTTAGAGCTAGGGCTAGTATTAGGGCTAGGGCTAATGTCAGGTCTAGGTTTATGATTAGTATTAGTTTAAGTGTTAGGTTATGGCTATGTCTATTGTAAGTTTTAGGTGTAGGGTAAGGGTCAGGTTTAGAGCTAGTTGTATTATTAGGGTCAGGGTCCAGGTAGGGTTTGGTTTAGGTTAAAATTTAGGGTTAATGCTTGAATTAGTGGTGGGTTTGGATTAGAGTTATTGTAATGGATAGAATTAGGTTTATGTTTCTGGTTAAGCAATAAGGTTATTGTTAGGCCTAGTGTTAGCACTTGGGTTAGGCTTTTCTTTAGGGTAATGCATAAGGTTAGAGCTTAGGTTAGTTCTAGGGTTAAGGTTAGGATTAGGGCTAGGGTTAGTTTTAGGGTAAGTGTTATACTATGAGTTAGGTTTAGGGCTAGTAAGATGGTTAGGGTTAGTGTCAGGGCTAGGGTTACGGTTTTGGTTATGATTAGGGCTAGGTTAAGGGCTAGGAGAAGGCTAGGTGTGTGTGATTTATGGCTAGTATTAGGGCTATAGTTTAGGGTTAGGTTTAGGGTTAGAATTAGGGCCAGAATTAGGACTAGTGTTGGGTCTAGGGATAGGGTTAATATTTAGGTTAGGTTAAGGGTTATTTTTAGTTTTATTGCAAAATTGTTTTTAAGGCTACGGCTAGATTTATGACTATATTTAGGATTAGGTTTGGTCTCGTGCTAGTGTTACTGTTAGGTTTAGGTACAGGTTTACTGTTAGGGGTAGGGGTACTTTCTGGTTTAGGGTTAGTGTGAGGTTTAGTTTTAGGGTTAGTGTTAGAGTCAGAAAAATGGTCAGGATTTGGGTAAGAGTTATGGCTAGAATAAGGGCTAGGGGTTAGGTTACAGATTAGGGTTAGGACTAGGTAACATTAGGGTGAGGGTTTGGCTTAGTGAAAGGGATGGGTTTAGATGTAGGATTAGGTTTAGGGATTGGTTTAGGGCTTGGGTTAAGGTTAGGGTTAGGGTTAGTCTTAGGGTTAGACCTAGGGTTAGAGCATGGATTCATGCTAGGATGTGTGTTAGCTTTAGGGCTCTGGCTAATGAAAAAAACTTGGTTTCTGATTAGGGCTAGTTCTAGGTTTAGTATTAGGGCAATGTATAGAGCTAGGGTTAGTGTTAGGATCTGAGTCAGGATCCGGAATACCTCTAGGGTTAGGTTTAGCACTCAAATTATGGCAAGGTTTAGGGCTACGTATAGGGTTAGTGTTTGGTTTAGGTTAAGGGTTAGGGTTAGTTTATGGCTCAGTTTTGTTTTAGGGGTAGGTTAGGGTTAGTGCTAGTTTTCCAATTAGCATTGCTGTTAGAGATAGTGTTATGGTGAGATTTTGCTGAAGGTTAGGGTTTGATCCAGGTTTAGGGGTAAGGCAAATGTTAGGGCTTAGTTTGGGCTAGGGATAGGGCTAGGTTTTAGGTTATTGTAAGGGATAGGTTTTGAACTAGGTATAGGGCTAGGTGAGAGTTAGAGTTAGTCTTAGGATAGGGATAGGGTTAGGTTTTGTGTTAGGCCTCAATTAGGGCTAGGATTAGTGCTAGAGTTAGTGTTATGTTTAGGCCTAGGTTTAGGGCTAGGCTTAAGGTTAGTGTTATGGCAAGGTATGATGTTACAGCTATGTTTAGTGCTAGGAAAGGGGTAAAATTAGGGATAGGGCTGGGGTTAAGATCAGGGTAAGTATTAAGTCTGGTCTTAGAACTAGGATTAGGGCTAGGGCTAGGGCTAATGTAAGGTGTAGCGTTAAGGTTAGGTAGATTAGGGATAGGGCTATTGCTCAGTTTTGTTTTAGAAATAGGCCTAGGGATAGGGCTACTTTTATGATTAGCAATAGTATTAGGGCTAATGATAGGGTGAAGTTTAGGCTTAGATTTATTGTTATGGTTCGATCTAGGTTTAGGGCTAGGGCTAGCATTAGGGCTAAGTTTAGGGCTAGTTTTAGATTTATGGTAACAGATAGGGTTAGAACTAGAAATTGGTCTAGGTTCAGAGTTCGAGATATTCTTTGGGCTAAGGTTAGGTGTAAGTTTAGGGTTAGGGCTAAATTCGAGCTAGGATTAGTGTTAGAGTTAGTGTTAGGTTTAGGCCTAGTGTTTGGGTTAGTTAGTGTTATGGTTAGGATTAAGTTTAGGGGAAGGAATAAAGTTATAGCTAGTTTTAGGGCTAGGGCAAGGGTTATAATTAAGGTTAGGACTAAGATTAGGATTTGGGTTAGGATTAAGTCTATGTTCAGGGCTAGGCTGAGGGTTTGTGTTAGGGCTACGTCTAGTATTAGGGTAAGGTTTAATGTCAAGTCTAGGTTTATGTTTAGTATTAGTTTTAGTGTTAGGTTATGGCAATGTCTATTGAAAGGTTTAGGTGTAGGGTTAAGGTCAAGTTTAGAGCTAGATGTATTATTAGGGTCAGGGTTCGGGTAGGATTTAGTTTAGGTTAAGATTTAGGGTTAATGCTTGAATTAACTGTGGGTTCAGGTTGGGGTTTGTGTAATGGATAGAATTAGGTTTATGGTTCTGCTTAGGTTTAGAGTAATGGATAGGATTTGTGTTAATGATAGGGTTATCTTTAGGCCTATGGTTAGAATTTGGGTTAGGCATTTCTTTAGGGTAATGGATAGGGTTAGAGCTAATGTTAGTGCCAGGATTAAGGTTAGGAATAGGGTTATGTTTAAGGTTAGGTCTAGAGTTAATGTTAAGGTTCTGGTTAGGTAACTGTAGGCATTTCAGGTAGGGATAGGGCTAGGGCGAGGGTTAGGATTTGAGTCGAGTCTAATTTTAGGTTTAGGGTTAGGGTTATCTTTAGGCTAAGGATTAGAATTTGAGCTAGGGTTAGGGCTAGGGCGAGGGATAGCATTAGGGTTTGGTCTAAGGTTATGGTTAGGGTTATGATTAGGGCTAGGTTTTGTGTGATGTTTAGGGCTAACTTTAGGGCTCGGGTAATGTAAGAGTGAGGGATATGGTTATGGCTAGTTTTAGGGTAAGGGTAATGGATAAGTCTACTGTTAGGGTTAGGTTTTGGTTTAGGATAAGGTTTAGAGCTAGGGTTTCTATTAGATTAAGGTTCGTTGTGGGTTTAGGGTTAGTTTTAGGTTTAGAGTCACAATTAGGACTAGTGTTTGGTCTAGTGAGAGGTTTAGTCTTTACGTTAGGTTAAGAATAACTGTTAGGGATAGTGCTAGTTTTTGTTTCGGGCTAGAGCTAGATTTATGACTCGGTTTAGTATTAGGTTTGGTCTAGTGCTACTGTTACTGTTAGGTTTAGGTATAGGTTTAGCGGTAGAGGTAGTGTTACAGTTCGGTTTAGGTTAGGGTCATGTATAGATCTAGGGTTACTGTTAGTGTCAGAATAAGGGTCAAGGATAGGGTTAGGGTTAGAGCTAGAATTAGGGCTATGTTTAGGACTTGTAATAGAGTTAAGGTTTGGGGAAGGCTAAGCATTATGGTTAGGACTAGGGTAGCATTAGGATGAGGATTTGGCTAAGGTTAAGGGATAGGTTTAGAGGTAGGGCTAGGGTTAGGCTAAGGGTTAGGGTTAGTGTTAGAGTTAGAGTTAGGGTTAGCGTTAGTGTTTGGTTTTGGGTTAATTTACATTAAGGGTTAGTGTTAGGGATAGTGATAGGTGTAGGGTTAGGATTAGGTTACTGTTAGGGTTAGGGTTATGGTCAGGATTAGGGGTAGTTTTAGTGTTAGGGTTAGGGTTAGTACAGGTTTAGGTTTAGGGTTAGGTTAAGGTTTGTGATAGGGTTAAGTTTACGGTTAGGGCTATGTTAAGGTTAGGGACAGGGTTAGGATTATGGTTAGGGATAGTGTTAGGGTTAGTTTTGTATTCAGGTTAGGGTTAGTGTTAGTGTTAGGGTTAGGTTTAATATTAGAGTTAAGGTTAGGATTAGAATTAGTGTTAGGGTTACAGTTATGTTTAGGGTTACAGTTAGTGTTAGGATTTCTTTTAGGGTTAGGGACTGGGTTAGGGTTATGATTAATGTTATTGTTAGGTTTGAGGTTAGTGTTTTTTTTTTATAGGGTTATGGTTAGTATTAGGGTTAGGGTTAGGGTTAGTGTTAGGGTTAGGGTTAGTTTTTGTGATACGGTTAGGTTTAGGGTTAGGGTTCAGGTTAGAATTAGGGTTAATTTTAGAGTTAGGGTTAGGGTAGGTTTACTATTAGGGTAAGGTCACTGTTTGTGATAGGGTTAGGGTTAAGGTTATCATTAGGGTTTTGATTAAGATTAGAGTTAGATTTAGGGTTCGGCTTAGGGTTATGGTTAGTGTTAAGATTAGTGTTATGTTTTTGGTTAGGGTTAGGGGTACAGTTAGTTACAAAATTAGGGTTTTGTATAGGGATAGTGTTAGGTTTAGGTTCAGGGTTAGTGTTAGTGTTAGTGTTAGGGTTAGGTCAAGGTTAGGGTTAAATTTAGGTCAGAGTTAAAGTTATGGTTTGTTTAGGGTTTGTGTTAGGGTTAGCATTAGTGTTAGGGTTTTTGTTAGGGTTAGTGTGAGGGTTTGGGTTAGTGTTAGGGTTACAATTAGGTTTAGGTTTAGGCTTCATGTTAGAGTATCGGTTAGGGTTAGCTTTAAAGTTAGTTGTAGGTTTATGTTTAGGATTACATTTGGTGTTACAGTTTGAATTAGGGTTAGTTTTCAGATTAGCATTTGGGTTAGTGTTATAGTAAGTTTGAGGCTTAGTGTTAGAGTTAGGGTAGAATAAGTGTTAGGGTTAAGGTTACGTTTATGGTGAGGTTTAGGGTTAGTGGTAGTGTTAGGATTATGGTTTGTGAGAGTGTTAGGTTTAGGTTTAGGGTTAGTGTTAGAGTAAGGGTTAGGGTTAGTGTGAGTGTTAGGTTATGAATAGTGTTGGCTTAGGTATAGTTTTAGGGTTAGTATTCGAGTTAGGGCTGGGGTTAGGTTAGGGTTAGTGTTTGCATTAGCATTAGGGTTAGTGTTATGTTTAAGGTTAGTTTTAGGGTTAAGGTTGGGGTTAAGCTTAGGTTTAGGTTTAGTGTAAGGGTTACGGTTAGTGTTAGGGTTATGTTTTGTGTTAGTGTTAGGTATAGGGTTAATGTTAGAGTTAGGGTTAGGTTTAGGGTTAGATTTAGTGTTAGTGTTAGGTTTAGGGTTTGGGAGAGTGTTAGGGTTAGTGATAGGCTTAGAGTTAAGGCTATGGTTAGGATTAGTGTTAGTTTTAGGGCTCATTTTAGTCTTAGGGTTAGGGTTATATTTAGGGTTGGTTTTAGATTTAAGGTTAGTGTTAGGGTTCGGGTTATGGTTAGGGTTAGTTTTAGAGTTCGGTTTAGGGTTAGGTTTACTGTTATGATTATGTTTGTGTGAGGGATGTATTTTGTGTTAGGTTAAGGTTTAGGTTAGGGTTTGTGTTAGGGTTAGGGATAGGGTAAGTGTTAGTTTTAGGGTTAGGATAAGAGGTAGAGTGAGGTTTAGAATTAGGTTTAGGGTTAGCCTTATGTTTGGTTTTAAGGGTACTTTTAGTTTGGGGTTAGTGTTAGGGTTTGTGTTAGGATTAGTGTTAGGTTTAGGGTTTATGTTATGGTAAGGGTAGATTGAGTGTTAGGGGTAGTGTTAGGTTTAGAGTTAGGTTCAGTGTTAGTGTTAAGGTTAGGGTTAGGGATAGTGTTAGGGTTAAGGATAGTTTTAGGGTTACTTTTAGGTTTAGTGTTAGAATTTGTGTTAGGTTTAGTGTTATGGTTAGGGTTAGGTTTATGGGTAGGTTTAGTGTTAGGATTAGTGTTATGTTTATGTTTAAGATTGGTTTTGGTGTTAGGGTTAGGGATTGGGTTAGGGTTAGTGTTAGGGTAAGAATTATGGTTTGTGTTAGGGTAAAGGTTAGCTTCAGGTTTCTGTTAGGGTTAGAGTTAAAATTAGGGTTTGGTTATGATTAGAAGGAGAGTTAGAATGAGCATAGTGTTAGGATTAAGGTTATGGTTTGGATTCGGGTTAGAGTGAGACTTAGGTTTAGGGATAGTGTTAGTTTTAGGGTTACTTGTAGGTTTTTGTTAGTGTTAGGTTTAGGGTTAGGATTAGTGTTAGGGTTCAGTTTAGGTTTATGGTTTGTGATATGGTAAGATTTAGGGTGAGGGTTAGAGGTAAAGTTAGGTTTAGGGTTAGGTTCAGTGTTGGTGTTAGGGTTAGGGTTAGGAATAGTGCTACTGTTAGAGATAAATTTAGGGTTAGAATTAGTGTTAGGGATAGTGTTACAGTTAGGGTTACTTTTATGGTTAGGGTTAGTGTTATGGTTATGGTTACTTGCTACAGGATTAAGTTTAGGGTTAGTTTTTCGGTTAGGGCTAGGGTTTGAGTTAGGGTTAGGTTTAGTATTAGAATTAGAGTTAGGGTTTCAGTTAGGTTTAGTGTTAAGCTTAGTGTTCAGGTAAGAATTATGGTTTGTGTTAGGATAAGAGTTTGGTTTAGGTTTTGTGTTAGGTTCGTGTTAAAATTAGGGTTAGGTTTAGTATTAGTTTTAGGATTACACGTAGATTAGGTATAATGTTAGTTTTAGGGTTAGGGTTAGTGTTAGGGTTAAAGTAATGGTTAGGAATAGGGTTAGTGATAGGGTTAGTGTCGGGGTTAAGGTTAGTATTAGGATTAGGGTTTGGGTTAGTGATAGAGTTAGTGTTAGTTTTAGGTTTAGGTTTAGGGTTAGTGTAAGAGTGATGATTAGGATTATTTTCAGGGTTAGGGTTAAGGTTAGTTTTAGTTTTAGCTTTAGTGTTATTGTTAGGGTTAGGGTTAGGATGGTCTTTATGGTTTGGGATGGGTTTAGGGTTAGAACTAAGGTCAAAATTAGGGTTAGTGTTTATAGTCAGGGTTAGGGTTAGGTTTCTTTGTAGGATTAGGGTGAGGGAATGATTAGGGTTAGTTCAAGGGTTAGGGTTAGGGTAAGGGTTAGGGTTAGTGTTAGGATTAGTGTTCGTGTGAGGGATAAGATTTGTGTTAGGTTAAGATTTATGGTTATGGTTAGAGTTAGGGTTAGAGTGAGGCTTAGGGTTAGGTTTAAGGTTAGTTTTAGGGTTACTTGTAGGTTAGGGTTAATGTTAGGGTAAGGGTTAGGATTAGTATTAGGGTTATGGTTAAGGTTCATGTTATGGTAAAGGTTATAGTGAGGGTTAGGGGTAGGGTTAGGTTTAGGTTTAGGTTTAATTTCAGTGTTAGTGTTAGTGTTATCTTTAGTGTTAGGGTTAGGGTTAGGGATAGTGTTAGAGTTAGGAATAGGATTAGGATTAGATTTAGGTTTAGGTTAAGGATTAGGATTAAGTTTAGAGTTACATTTAGGGTTAGGGTTATTGTTAGGTTTAGTGTTAGGGTTAGGGTTATTTTTAGGTTTAAGTTTAGTTTGGGGTTAGGGTTAGGGTTATTGTTATGGTTGTGTTAGGGTTAGCTTTAGAATTGGTGTTAGGGTTTGGGTTAGGTTTAGTGTTAAGGTTAGTGTTAGGGTAAGAATTATTGTTTGTGTAAGGTTAAGGGTTACATTTCAGTTTTGTGTTAGGTTTAGACTTAAAATTAGGGTTTTGGTTATGATTAGAAAGAAGTTTAGATTGAGGCCAGGGTTACAGTTAGGGTTAGTTTTAGAGTTACCGGTAGTTTAAGGATACTGTTAGGATAAGTGATTGGGTTAGTGATAGCGTTAGAGTTAAAGTAAGGGTGAGGGATAGGGTTTGTGTTAGGTTTAGGGTTAGGCTTAGGGTTAGGGTTAGTGATAGGGTTATTTTGGGGGTTATCATTAGTGTTAGGATTAGGGTTAGGTTTAGTGTTAGGGTTTGTCTTAGGTTTAGGGGTATGTTTGGGGTTCAGTTAGGGTTAGTGTTCGGGTTAGTTATAGGGTTAGTGTTGCAGATATATTTAGTGTTAGTGTTAAAGTTACTTTTAGGGCTAGTGTTAGGGTTAGAGTTAGGGTTAGGGTTAGGTAAGTGTTAGGGATAGGTTAAGAATTAGGGTTAGTGTAAGGATGAGTGATACAGATAGGATTAGATTTAGTGTTAGGGTTAGGTTTGAGTTTAGGTTTACTGTTAGGGTTATGGTTAGAGTTAGTGTTATGGTTAGTGTTAGTGTTATATTTATGGTTAGGTTTATGTTACATTTAGGGTTAGTGTTATTCTTAGGGTTACGGTTAGTTTTAGTGTAAGCATTAGAGTTAGTGTTAGGTTTAGTGTTAGTTAAAATTAGGGTTAATGTTAGGTTATGTTTAGGGTTATGTTTTGTGTTAGGAATTTTGTTAGGGTTATAGTTAGGTTTATGATAAGCGTTATATCAGGTTTAGGGTTATGGTTAGGGTAAAGATTATTGTAAGGTTTAGTTTTAGGATAGGGTTAGGTTTAGGGATATGTTTAGTGTTATGGTTGTGGTTAACTTTAGGGTTGGTATTAGTGTTAGTGTTAGGGTTAGTGTTAGTGTTAGAATTAGGATTAGGGTTAGGATTAGTGTTAGGGTTAGGGTTAGGATTTATGTTACAGTTACTGTTAGGATTATGTTTAGTGTTATCCTTTCAGTTAGGATTAGCTTTAGGGTTAGGGTTAGGTTAGGGTTAGGGCAGGGTTAAGGTTAGTGTTAGGGTTCAGGTAAGGGTTAGGATTAGGGTTAATGTTAGGGTTAGGTTTAAGTTTAAAGTTAGGTTAGGGTTAAGGTTAGTTTTAGGGATCGAGTTAGGCTTAAGGTTAGGGTAAGTGTTAGCTTTAGGTTTATGTTTAGGGTTACTGTTAGGGTTATTGTTAGGGTTAGGTTTAGGGTTATACTTGGGTTTAGAATTAGTGTTAGGATTAGTGTTAGGTTTAAGGATAGCTTTAATTTTAATGTTAGGTTTAGAGATATTGTTATGGTTAGGTTTAGGTGTAGGATTACGGTTAGGGTTAAAATTAGGTTTAGTATTAGTGTTAGGGTTAGTTTTAGGGTCAAGTTTAGGGTTTCTTTTAGGGTTAGGGTTATATTTGAGTATGTGTTAGGATTAGGTTTAGGATTCATGTTAGGGTTAGGGTTATGGTTAGGGTAAAATTTAGGTTTAGCTTAGGGTTACAGTTAGTGTTAGTGTTAGTATTAGAGTTAGGGTTAGTGTTAGGATTAGGGTTTAGGTTAGTGTAAGTTTTAGCATTAGGATTTCTGTAGGGGTTCTGGTTATTATTATAATTAGGGTTATAATAAAGTTAGGATTAGGGTTAGAGTTAGGTTGAGGTTTAAGGTTAGGTTAGGCTTAGTGTTAGGGGTAAGGTTAGAGATAGTGTTACGATTAATGTTAGTGTTAAGATTAGGATTAGGGTTAGAATTTGGGTTAGTGTTTGGGCTAAATTTGGGTTAGGGTTAGGGTTACGATTCGTGTTATGTTAAGGGGTATGGTTTGTGTTAGTTTTAGGTTTAGGTTTAGGGATAGGTTTGGGGCTACTGTTAGAGTTAGTGTTATGATTAGAGTTAGGGGTCATGTTAGTGCTAAGGTTAGGGTTATGGTTAGATTAGTGTTATGGTTAGAGTTAGGGTTAAGGTTAGGGTTAGTGTTTGGGTTAAGGTTAGAGTTAGATTTAGGGCTAGTGTTAGGGTTTGGGTTAGGGTTAGGTGTCGTGTTAGGGTTAGGGTTAGGGTTGTGGTTAACGTTAGTGTTACGATTAGAGTTAGGGTTAAGGTAAGGTTTTGTTTGGGGGTTAATGTTAGAATTATGTAAAGGATTGGTGGTAGGGTTAGGTTTAGGTTTAGTGTTATGTTTTGAATTAGGGTTAGGGTGAGGCTAAGAGTTTGTGTCAGGGTTAGGTCTAGTTTAATGTTTACATTTAGTGTTGGGTTAGGTATAGGGTTAGTGTTAGTTTAAGGTTAGTATTTGGCTTTTAGTTTGTGTTAGGGTTAGTGTTACAATGAGGTTTAGTGTTAGAGATAAGTTCATGTTAGGGGTATCATTAGGGTTCTTGTTTGGATTAGGGTTAGGGTTATTGTTAAGTTTAGGGTGAGGGTTAGAGTTAGACTTACGGTTAGGTTTAGTGTTCGTGTTAGGTTAGTGTTAGGGTTATGGTTAGGGTTAGTGTTAGTGTTAGGTTTAGGGTTAGGTTTAGGTAAGATTTAGGGTTAGGGTTAGTGACAGGGTTTCAGTTAGGGTAAGGGTTATGTTTAGGGTTAGGTTTAGGGATTGGTTTAGGGTTAGGGTTAGAGTTAGGGTTTGGGTTAAGGTTAGTGTTAGGGTTAGGGTTAGGTTTAGGGTTAGTATTAGTATTTGGGTTAATTTTAGGTTTAAGGTTAGTGTGAGGGCTAGAAATAGTTTTAGGGTTAGTATTATAGTTAGTTTTATGTTTAGTGTTAGTGTTTAAATTAGGTTTAGTGTTATGGTATGGTTAGTGTTTGGGTAGTGGTTAGGGTTTGCGTTAGTGTTAGGGATAATGTTTGGGTTAGGGTTAGTGTTATGTTTGTCTTAGTGTTAGGGTTATTTAGGGTTAGTTTTATTGTAATAGTTAATTTTAGGGTTAGGTTTGGGGATAGGGTTGTTTTTAGGGTTAGGGTTAGGGTTAGGATTAATGTTAGGGTTAGAGTAAGGGTTAGGGTTAGAATTTGAGTTAGGATTAGTGTTGGCTTTAGGCTTTGTGTTAGTGTTACGTTTAGGGTTATGGTAGGATTAGTGTTAGGATTAGGGTTAAGTTTAGATTTGTTTAGGGTGAATGTTTTGGTTATGGTGAGGTTTAGGGTAAGTTTTATGGTTAGGGTTAAGGTTACAGATAGAATTAGTTTTAGGTTTAGGGTTAGGGTTAGTTTTAGTGTTACAGTTAGGTTTACGATTAGATTTAGTGTTAGGGTTAGGACTAGTGTTTGGGTAAGGGTTAGAGTTAGATTAAGGGTTAGTGTTTGGATTACGTTTCATGTTAGTGTTAGGTTTAGGTTTAGGGTAAAGTTTAAGGTTAGTTTTAGGGTCAGGGGAAGCTTTAGGTTTAGGGTTAGGGTTGGGGTTAGTGTTAGGGTAATGATTATGTTAAAATTAGGATTTGGTTTAGGTTTTGTGTTAGTGTTAGGGTTATGGATAGTGTTATGGTGAATTTCAGTGTTAGTGTTAGGTTTAGGTTCAGGTTAGGTTTAGGGTTCGTGTTAAGTTTAGGATTAGGGTTACTGTTAGCTTTAAGTTTAGGGTGAGGGTTAGAGTTAGGGTTAGGTTTAGTGTTAGTGTTAGGTTAGTGTTATGGTTAGGGTTAGGGTTAGTGTTAGGGTAAAGTTTAGGTTTAGGACTTGGTTTAGTGTTAGGGTTATTGTTATAGTTAGGGTTAAGGCTAGGGTTGGGGTTAGGGATAGTGTTAGGTGTAGGGTTAGGGTTAGGGTTAGGGTTAGGGTTAGGATTAGGATTAAGGTTAGCATTAGGGTTAGGGTTTGGGTTAAATTAGGGTTACGTTTAGGGTTACGGTTTGTTTTTGGGTAAAAGTTACGGTTTGTGTTAGTTTTAGGTTTAGGTTTAAGGTTTGGTTAGGGTTAGATTTAGGGATATGTTTAGGGCTACGGTTACAGTTATAGTTAGGTTTTGGGTTAGGGGTCGTTTAGTGTTAGGGTTACATTTCTGGTTAGGGTTAGTGTTAGAGTTTTGGTTAAAATAAGGTTTAGAGTTTGGGTTAAGTTTAGAGGTATGTTAAGGGTTAGTGTTAGGTTTAGCATTAAGGTTAATGTTAGTTTTCAAATTAGGTTTAGGGTGAGGCTTATTGTTAGTGTCAGGTTTAGGTCTAGCCTTAGGGTTAGGATTAGGTTTGGGGTTAGGGATGGGGTTAGGGATGGGTTAGGATTAGCTTAAGTTTAGTATTTGGTTTAGTGTTTGTGTTAGGGTTAGGGTTTGTTTTACAGTGAGGTTTAGTGTTAGAGTTAGGTTCGGGTTAGGTGTAGGGTTAGTGTTTGTGTTTCAGTTAGAGTTAGGGTTATTGTTAATTTTAGGGTGAGGGTTAGAGTTAGGGTTAGGGTTAGGGTTAGTGTTTGGGTTAGGTTAGTGTTAGGTTTATGGTTAGGGTTACTGTTAGTGTTAGGTTTAGGATTATTTTTAGGGTTAGGTAATGTTTAGGTTAGTGTTAGCAACAGGGTTACAGTTAGTTTAAGAGTTAGGTTTAGGGTGTGGTTTAGGGTTAGGCTTAGGTTTAGGGTTAGAGTTACAGTTCGGGTTAAGGTGAGTGTTAGGGTTAGGGTTAGTGTTAGGGTTAGTACTAGTGTTTGGGTTAAGTTTAGATTTAGGGATAGTGTTAAGGTTAGTGATAGTTTTAGTGTTAGTATTATGGTTAGTTCAATGGTTAGTATTAGTGTTAAAATTAGTGTTTGGGTTAGGGTATGGTTAGTGGTATGGTTGCGATTAGGGTTTGGGTTAGTATTAGGGATAAAATTTGGGTTAGGGTTAGTGTTACTTTAGTCTTAGGGTTAGGGTTTGGTTAGAGTTATGGTTAGGGTTAGGGTTAGTGTTATTTTTAGGGTTACTGTTCAGGTTATGTTTAGTGTTAGAGTTACTGTTATAATTATGTTTAGTGTTAGAGATAGCCTTAGGGTTAGGGTTAGGTTTAGGGTGAGGTTTAAGATTAGGGTTAGTTCAGTGTGAGGGTAAGTTTTAGGTTTAGCATTAGGTTTTGGTTTAGTGTTAAGGTTAGGTTTAGGGTTAGGATTAGTTTTGGAATTAGGTGTCGGTTTAAGGTTAGTGTTAAATTATGGTTTATGGTTTGTGTTATTGTTATGGTCAGGGTTAGGGATTTTGTTAGGGTTGGGGTTAGATTTAGGGTTATGGTTAGGATTATGATTAAGATTAGGGTTAGTTAGGGTTAGGATTCGTGTTAGGGTTAATGTTAAGGTTAGTGTTAAGTTTAGGGTTAAGGTAAGGTTAGGCCTTTTGATAGAGTTAGGGTTGGAATTAGGTTTAGTGTTAGTGTTAGGTTTGGTGTCATTTTTCATCTTAGAAATAGGATTAGGTTTAGGGTTAGGGCTATGGTTAGGATTAGGTTTACATTAGGGTTAGGGTGTGGGTTCCAGTCTATGTTAGGGTTAGGGTTATGCTTAGGTTGAGGACTACAGTTATTGTTAGGGTTAGGTATAGTTTTACAATTAGGGTTAGGTGTAGTGTTAAGTTTAGTTTTAGGCCTAGGTTTAGGTTTATGGTTAGTGTTTGGGTAAGGATTAGGGTTAGGTTTACCGTTTGGTTCAGTGTTAGGTTTAGGGTTAGGGTTAGTGTTAGCTTTAGTTTTAGAGTTAGGTAAGGGTTAGTACTCGGGTTATGTTAGGTTCAGGGTAATGGTTTAGGTTAGGGTTTGTGTTAGAGTTAGGATTAGAGTTAGTGTTAGTGTTAGGGTTATGGTTATGGTTAAGGTTAGGGACAGTGTTAGTGTTAGTTGTTAGGAAAAGGTTTAGGTTTAGGTTTAGTGTTAGGGTTAGTTTTAGGGTTTGGTTTAGTGTTAGGGTTAGTGGTATGGTTAGGGTTCCGGTTCGTGTTAAGGTTAGGGTTAGGATTATTGATAAGTTTAGCGTTAGGGTTAGGTTTGTGGTAGGGTTAGAGTTAGGGTTAGGATTAGCATTAAGTTTAGCTTTGGGTTAGGTTTAGGTTTAATGTTAGGGTTAGTGTTTGTGTTAGGTTTAGGTTTAAGGTTTGTTTTAGGGTTAGGATTAGCATTAGAAATAGAATAAGTTTTAAGGATAGAATTAGGGTTACAGTAAGGTTTAGTTTTAAGGTTAGGGTTAGGTTAGGTTTTCGGTTAGGTTTAGGGGTTGTATTACTGTTAGGTTTAGGGTTAGGTTTAGTGTTTGGATTATATTTAGGGTTAAGTAAGGGTTAGGGTTTGGTTAGGTTAGGGTAAGCATTATTGTTTGAGATAGGATTTGTGTTTGGGTTGGTTTAGTCTAGTGTTAGGCTTTGGGTTACGGTTTAGTTTAGGGTTATTTTTAGGGTTGGGTTAGGTTTAGGGTAAGTGTTAGGGTTAGGGATAGGGATAGGTTTTGATTTAGTATTAGAGTTAGGGTTAAAGTTTGGATTAGGGTTAGGGTTAGTCATATATTGAGAGTTAGGGATCGTGTTAAG
The DNA here is from genome assembly GCF_047511675.1 of Marmota flaviventris. Taxonomy (NCBI): domain Eukaryota; kingdom Metazoa; phylum Chordata; class Mammalia; order Rodentia; family Sciuridae; genus Marmota; species Marmota flaviventris. The sequence continues at coordinate 11,776 of NW_027287825.1, read as the reverse complement.
GTTATGGTTAGATTTATGGTTAGGGTTAGTGTTAGGTTTAGGATTAGAGTTAGGGATATTGTTAAGGTTAGAGATAGGTTTAGGGTTATGGTTAGTGTTTGGGTTATGTTTATGGTTAGGGTTAGGTTGAGTATTAGGTTTAGGATTAGGGTTTGTTTCAGAGTTACGTTTAGGGTTAGAATTAGTGTTAGGTTTATGGTTACTGTTAGGATTAGTGTTATGTTTAGGATTATTGTAAAATTAATGTTAATGTTAATGTTAGTGTAAGGGATAGGGTTAGAATTAGGGTTAGGGTTAGGGTTCGTTTTAGAGTTCCGTTTAGCATTAGGATTAGTGTTAGAGTTAGAGTTAGGGTTCAGGTAATGGTTTGTGTTAGTGTTAGTTTTATGGTTAGGGTTACGGTTAAGACTAGATTTAAAGTTAGAGTCAAAATTAGGGTTAGTATTACGGTTAGTGTTAGGTATAAGGTTATGGTTATACTTTGTGTAAGTTATAGGGTTAGGTTTTGGGTTACTGTTATGTTTAGTGTTATGGGGAGTGTTAGGTTTTGTCTTAGGGTTAGGTTTATGGTAAGGTTCAGGTAAGGGTTAGGGTTAGGGTTAACGTTTTTCTTAGAGTTATGGTTATGGTCATGTTTTGTGTTGGGTTAGGGTTAGGGTTAGTGTTATGTTTAGGATTAGTATTAGAGTTAGAGTTAGGTTTAGGTTTAGGGTTGGTAGTAGGGTTACAGGTAGAATTAGGTTCAGTTTTAAGTTCAGTGTTAGGGATAGGGTTACGTTAATTTTAGGGTTAAGATTAGGGTTAGTTTATGGATTAGGATTAGTGTTAGGGATAGGATTAGTGTTTTGTTTAAGGTTAGGGTTAGGGTTAGGTTAGGATTAGGGTTAAGGTTACAGTTTATGCTATTTTATGGTTTGTGTTACTTTTTAGTTTAGGTTTAGGGATAAGATTAGTGTTAGAGGTAGTTTTAGGGTTAGGGTTAGGTTTAGAATTAGTGTTGGCGTTAGGTTTGTACTTAGTTTTAGGTTTAGTGTTAGTGTTAGGGTAAGGTTTAGTGTTTGGTTTTGGGTTAGGGTTAGGTTGAGGGTTATTGTTAGGTTTATATTAGCTTTAGGTTTAGGGTTAGGGCTAGATTTAGTGTTATGTTTAGTATTAGGGTTTGTGTCAGGATTGTGGTTAGTTTTAGGGTTGGGATGATGATTAGGATTAACTTTAGGGTGAGGGTTAGGGTTAGGGTTAGTGTTAGGGTTTGGGTTATGGTTAGGGTTTTTGTTAGATTTTGTTTTAGGTTTAGCATTTGTATTAGAGTTCTGTTCGACTTAGGGTTAGTGTTAGGGTTAGCATTAGGGTTAGGTTTAGGGTTGATGCTAGGTCTAGTTTTAGTCTTTTGGTTAGGTTTAGGGTTAAAGTTTGTGTTAGGTTAGTGTTAGGGTTAGAATTATGGTTGTGCTTAGGGTTAGTGTTAGAGTTATGGTTAGTGTAATGTTTAAGTTTAGGGTTAGTCTTAGGGTTAGGGATAGGTTTAGTGTTAGTGTTAGTGTTAGGTTTAGGTTTAGGATTAGTGGTAGGGTTAGCATTTGGGTTAGGTTTAGTGTTACTTTTAGGGTTATTGTTAGTATTAGTGTTAATGTCAGGGTTAGTGTTTTGTTTAGGGTTAGGTTTAGTGTTAGTATTAGGGCTTGAGTTAGCATTAAGCCTAAGGAAGATAGTATTTTTAAGATTTTGTTTCAGGTTAGGTTTGGGGTAAAGGCAGGTTAGGTTGAATGATAGTGCTAGGGTCAGGCTGAGGATTAGCATTACTGTTTGGGTTAAGGTTTGGGTAATTGATAGTGTTAGAGCTAGGGTTAAGGCTAGGTTTATGGTTAGAATCAGGGCTAGGGGTATGTTTAGGTTTAGGTTTAGTGCAAGAATTAAAGTTAGGGTTAGGTTTAGGGTAAGAGTTAAGGCTAGGTTTAGGGTTTGAGACAGGGTTAAAGCTAGTGTTGGGTCTTGGATTAGAACTATGTTTTGGTTTACACTAGGGCTCTTCTTTTGGATGTGGTAATATAAAAACTAAGGTTACAATTAGGGCATGTTTTAGGGTTACATTTAAGACTGAGTCTAGTTTTATTATTAGGTTTAGGTTTAGGGTGACGTTTTTAACTAGGGTTACTGTTAGGGAACAAGTCAGGGTCACAGTTTGTTTTATGGTTAGCCATAGGACTCAAATTAGGAGTTGGCTTAGAGCCAGATGTAGGGTTAGGATTTGGTTTAGGTTAAAAATAAAGTTAAGAGTAGTTTTATTATTAGCATTAGTGTTATTGCTACTGATAGGGTGAGTTTAGACTTAGGAGTAGATTTAGAGTTATGGTTAATTCTAGGGTTGGGGCTATGGCAAGTGTTAGAGCTAGGATTAGGGATATTGTTTTGGTTATGGTAAAGGATGGGTTAGAACTAGAAATAGGGCTATGGCAAGAGTTTGAGTTAGTCTTAGGGTTAGAGTTTGGGTTAGGGTTAGGGCTAAATTTGTGCTAGGAATAGGTCTAGTCTTAGTGTTAGGGTAAAGCCTAGGATTTGAGCTATTTTTATGGTTATGTTTAGGGGAACGGCTACCTGTTTGGTTTCCACCTCCATTTTCATTTACCCATAGATGACAAAATGAAGTGAAACCTTAAAATACAATGTGTTCATAATAGTGAACTACTGAATTGAGAAGAACATACTGTGAGATCATACTAAGGCTAGATAAAAGATGACTCTTGCCCTTTATCATAGAAATTTGAACAAAAGTAACTCTCACCCTACCATTACCTCTAACCCTAGCCCCAGCCATAACCCTAAACCCAACATTAACCATAACCTGATTAGAGAACCATTGATGCTAGAATTCCCACCCTTGGGGAGACTTGTGGGGCAAGATACGTGATGAATCTTATGCAACATCCAGCAAATCTGACCAAATAATTATGGGAGGTATTGCAGTACATGCATATTCTCCTGTTTTCCCATAAAGGGCTCTCAGATTAAGTTGTTTTTGCATGCTAAAGCATAGGCCTACTTTTACAAGGAATATACCAGCGTCCCTAGAGAGAACTGATGGAGTGTGTGAAGTTTCAAGCCGCTATCACAAACCCTGTTTGATTTTCAACTCCATTAACTTTCCCGTATATGTCAAAAATAAGTGAAATCTTAAAATACAAAATGTTGCTGACAGCGAACCAGTGAATGGAGAAGGCCTAAACCTGGGGAACAGAGTAAATCTAGCTAAAATATAAATCCTTCCAAGTATCAAAGAATTTTGAATAAAACTAACTCTATCCCTAGCATTAGCTCTAACCCTAGCTCTTCCCTTAACCCTAACTTTTTTTGAAACCTTTGACTGTAGAATTTCAAAACTTGCACATCCTGGTGGGAAAAGCTAAGGGATGAATGCTGCACAGTATCAAAGAAATCTGTCAAAAAGTTCATGGAGTATATCAGTATATGCATATTACCATGTTTTCTCTTAAAGGATTTTGAATAAATTTGTTCTAACATGCTACAGATTAGATATTCTGTCACAAGAACAAACCAGAGATTGCTCACAGAGAATTGACAGAGTGTGAAGTTTCAGGAAGCTAGCACCAATGCTTTGATTTTCAGCTCCATTTCCATTTACCTGTTTAGGATAAAATAAACTGAAACTTTAAAATACACTCTACTACTTACAATGAACCATTGAACTTAGGATGACCAAACATGTGGAGTATAGTAAAGGTAGGGGAAAAATGAATCCTTTCCAGTATCATAGAAATTTGAACAAAACTAACTCTAACCCTAATACTAGATCTAACACTAGCCCTAACACTATCCTTAACACAAATCCTAACCTGTTTGAAAAACTGTTGATCCTAGAATTGCTAAACGTGGAGAGCCTAGTGGGCTAAACTCTCAGATGAATCCTATGCAGTATCAAAGAAATATGACCAAATAATTGAGGTGGTATTTCAGTTCATGCATACTTTTCTGTTTTTTCCTAAAGGGCTCTTGGATAAATTTGTTTTTGCCATCTTCATCTTATGGCTAATTTCACAAGGAACAAACCTGAGAAATCCACAAATAACTGATTGAGTGTTTGAAGTTTCAAGTAGCTAGCATGAACCCAGTTTTATTTCAACCTCCATTTTCATTTACCTATATAGGTCAAATGAAGTGAAACCTTAAATTAAAGAGTGTCCCTGTTAGTGAACCATTGAAATGAGAAGACACAAACCTGAGGAGCATATTATGGCTAGTTAAAGATAACTCCTTCTAAGTATCAAAAAAATTTGTACAAAACTTACTCTCATCCTAACACTACATCTAAACCTAGACCTAACACTAAACATAACACTAACCCTAACATAATTAGAGAACAATTGATCCTAGAAGTCCCACATTTGGAGAGCTTTGAGAGGCAAGCTAAATAATGAATCCTTCTCAGTATCAAAAAAAATCTGACAAAATAATTATGGGAGGAATTTCAGTGCATGCACATTCCCTGCTTTATCCTAAAGGGCTCTTGTATATAGTTGTTTTGGCATGGTTCAGCTTAGGCCTACACTCAAAAGAAACATACCAGAGTGTCCCCACAAAGAATTGAGGGTGTGTGTGCATTTTGAAGCGTCTAGCATACACCCTGTTTTATTTCCAGGTCCATTTACATTTACTCTTATAGGTCAAAATGAAATAAAATGGAAATATTAACAGTTTCGGACAACAAAATGTTGAACCAAAAGGCCTAAACCTGGGAAACAGAGTAAGGTTAGTTAAAGATGAATCATGAATTGTATCAAAGAAATTTGAATAAAGTAACTATAAACTAAGACTACCTCTAAACTGAGCCCTAATCCTAACCTTAAACATTAACATAGCCCTATCCCTAACCCTAAATTTAACCCTAATTTTAACTGAAACCATTGGCGAAACCCTAGCTCTAATTCTATCCATTAACATAATGCTAACATTAATCTTAACGCTAAACTTAGCCCTAACCCTAACATTTACCACAGACCTGCTCTAACCCTAATCCTCACACTAGCCCTACATCTAGCTCCAAACATAACACTTACCCTAAACCTAACCCTAACATTAGGCCTAACCATAACCCTAACCCTAACCCTAAAACTAACCCTAATCCTAACAATAAACGTAGCCCTAACCTAGCTGTAATCCTATCTTTTACCTTAAACTTAAGCCTATCCCAAATGCTAACAATAGGACTAAACCGAACTTTATAGCTATCACTAAGGGTATTCAAAACACTAAACCTAACCTGAACCCTAAACCTAACCATATCCATTACTCTAAACCTAATGCTAATTTGAGAATTAACCCTAAACCTTAACCAAAACCAATCCCTAATCCTGACCCTGAATGTAATAATACACCTATTTCTAAACCTGACCTTTACCTTAAACCTAACACTTACAGTAGACCTTTTCATAACCAAAACCTACAACTACCCCTAACTGTAATGCTAGACCTGACATTAGCCTAACCTTAATCCTAGTCCTAGCCCTAACCCAAACCCTCATCTGAGCCATAAATCTAGCCTAAAACTTAACCATTAACCTCACCCTAACCCAAGACCTAATCTTAACTATAACCCTAGCCCTAAACTTAGCTCTAACTCTATCCATCACCCTAAACATAACCATTATCCTAATGTTAACCGTAGGATTAACCCTAACCCTATCACTATCCCTAATACTATCAATTACACTAAACCTAACCTAAATCCTATACCTAACCCTATCTTTGCCCTAACACTAACCCTAACTGTAATTAGTGCCATAACCTTAAACTCAAACCTAAACAAACCCCTAACACTGACTCTGGCCCTATTACTTCCCCTAGCTCTAAACCTGACTCTAACCCTTTACCTAACCTTTAAATAGACCTAGCTATAAACTTTCCCTGAAAATATCCCTAGCCATAATTCTAGCCCTAACCCTAACACGAACCCTAGCACTTATCCTAGTGCTAAACATAGCCTTAATTACAATCCTAACCCAAATTCTAGGCCTAACCCTGACACTAACCCTAGCCCTAATCTTAGCCCCAATTTAACCCTATCCCTAACCCTAGTCTTAAGACTAACTCTCTCACATTAGACCTTTCACTTATTTTAACCCTATCCCTCTCCGTTACCCTAACCCTAGCCCTAGCCCTAGCCCTAAGCCTTGCCCTATCCTTTGCCCTAGCACTAACCTTACACAAAACCTAACTCTAAATCGAGCCCTAAACTGAAGACTAAGCCAAACCCTAACACAAGCCCACAGCATAACAGTAATCCTAAAACTACCCTTAATCCTAGCCATAGTCCTAAACAAAACCTAGCCATACTTATAATGCTAACCCTTAATCTTAAACAAACCCTATCCTTAAACCTATCCCTAACACTAGCCCTAATATGTGTTTTAAACCAAACCCTTAAACTAACCCTGAACCTGACACTGAACATAACACTACTAGCTCTAAATATCACCCTTACCCTAAACCTAATCCTAAAACTAACTCTAGCCCTAAAACCCTAAAACTAGCCCTAAAAAAACTTTAGTACTTCTATTAGCCCTAACCCTAACCCTATACCTAACTTAACCCAAAACCTAGCCCTAATCCTAGCTTTAACACTAGCCCTATTGGTAACCATAAAACTAGACCTAAACCAATCTCTAACTCTATCCATTACCATAACCCAAACCATAACCCTAATGCTAACCACAGGCATGAACCTGAACCTATCCCTAATCTTAACGCAATCTATTTCCCTGAACCTAACTAGAACCTAATTTTAAACCTATCATTACGCTAACCCTAATACTAACACTAATTCAAGTTCTAAATTTAAACCTTAACCTATAAAAACCCTAACCCTGACCTTGGCCCTCATAAAACCCCTAGCTCTAAACTTGAACATAAACCTACACCTAAACATTACCCTAGATATAACCATAATCGTAATGCTAAAATTATCTTTTACCTTAATTCTACACCTGAAATCAGCCCTAACACTAATCCTAGTCCTAAACTTAAAACAAACACTAGACTTCATCCTAGCTGTAAACTTAGCTTTAATCATAAACCTAACCCTAACCCTACAACTAACCCAAATTGTAACACTCACCCTACCTCTATACTTAGCTATATTGCCATCTCTTACCCTAAGCGTAACCCTAACACTAACCTTAACTCTACTCTTGAGCCAAACAATAAACCTAGCCCTAATCCTAGCACTAATTCAGCCCTATCTCTAACCCTAACAATAACCCTAGCCCTAAGACTCACTCTCTCACCCTATACCTATCCCTAGGTTTAATCCTATCCTTTACAATAACCCTAATCCAAGCCCTAACCCTTGCCCTATTTTTAGTCCCAGCCCTAACACTAGATTTAACCCTATCTCCAAATCTAACCCTAACCTAGGCCTAAGCTTAACATTTAAACTACCCCTAAATTAAACCTAGGACTAAACCAAAACCAAGCAATATCTAACCTTAAACATTAAATTAACCATACCCTGACACTAAACTGAGACTTATCACTAGCCCTAATTCAAGTTCTAACAATAACGTTGAAACTAACACTGATCCTGACTCATATCCTAACACTCAACCTACCTCTAAACATCGCCCTAAACTTAAATCAATAATTTGAGTCCTATCCCTAACCCTAAAATTAACCCTGACTTGACTCTTTTTTTAAGTACCCTTTGAGTTTATTTATTTATTTATTTTTATTTTTTTTTATTTTTTTAAATTTTTTATTGTTGGCTGTTCAAAACATTACATAGTTCTTGATATATCATATTTCACACTTTGATTCAAGTGGGTTATGAGCTCCCATTTTTACCCCATATACAGATTGCAGAATCACATCAGTTACACATCCATTGATTTACATATTGCCATACTAGTGTCTGTTGTGTTCTGCTGCCTTTCCTATCCTCTACTACCCCCCCTCCCCTCCCCTCCCCTCCCCTCCCCTCTTCTCTCTCTGCCCCCTCTACTGACATTCATTTGTCCCCCTTGTATTATTTTTCCCTTTCCCCTCACTTCCTCTTGTATAAACTTTTGTATAACTCTGAGGGTCTCCTTCCATTTCCATGAAATTTCCCTTCTCTCACCCTTTCCCTCCCACCTCTCATCCCTGTTTAATGTTAATCTTCTTCTCATGCTCTTCGACCCTACTCTGTTCTTAGTTACTCTCCTTATATCAAAGAAGACATTTGGCATTTGTTTTTCAGGGATTGGCTAGCTTCACTTAGCATAATCTGCTCTAATGCCATCCATTTCCCTGTAAATTCTATGATTTTGTCATTTTTTAATGCAGAGTAATACTCCATTGTGTATAAATGCCACATTTTTTTTTATCCATTCATCTATTGAAGGGCATCTAGGTTGGTTCCACAGTCTTGCTATTGTGAATTGTGCTGCTATGAACATCGATGTAACAGTGTCCCTGTAGCATGCTCTTTTTAGGTCTTTAGGGAATAGACCGAGAAGGGGAATAGCTGGGTCAAATGATGGCTCCATTCCCAGCTTTCCAAGAAATCTCCATACTGCTTTCCAAATTGGCTGCACCAATTTGCAGTCCCACCAGCAATGTACAAGTGTACCCTTTTCCCCACATCCTCGCCAGCACTTGTTGTTGTTTGACTTCATAATGGCTGCCAATCTAACTGGAGTGAGATGGTATCTTAGGGTGGTTTTGATTTGCATTTCTCTGACTGCTAGAGATGGTGAGCATTTTTTCATGTACTTGTTGATTGATTGTATGTCCTCCTCTGAGAAGTGTCTGTTCAGGTCCTTGGCCCATTTGTTGATTGGGTTGTTTGTTATCTTATTGTCTAATTTTTTTGAGTTCTTTGTATACTCTGGATATTAGGGCTCTATCTGAAGTGTGAGGAGTAAAGATTTGTTCCCAGGATATAGGCTCTCTATTTACCTCTCTTATTGTTTCTTTTGCTGAGAAAAAACTTTTTAGTTTGAGTAAGTCCCATTTTTTGATTCTAGTTATTAACTTTTGTGCTATGGGTGTCCTATTGAGGAATTTGGAGCCCGACCCCACAGTATGTAGATCGTAGCCAACTTTTTCTTCTATCAGATGGCGTGTCTCTGATTTGATATCAAGCTCCTTGATCCATTTTGAATTAACTTTTGTGCATGGTGAGAGAAAGTAATTCAGTTTCATTTTGTTGCATATGGATTTCCAGTTTTCCCAGCACCAATTGTTGAAGATGCTATCCTTCCTCCATTGCATGCTTTTAGCCCCTTTATCAAATATAAGATAGTTGTAGTTTTGTGGATTGGTTTCTGTGTCCTCTATTCTGTACCATTGGTCCACCCGCCTGTTTTGGTACCAGTACCATGCTGTTTTTGTTACTATTGCTCTGTAGTATATTTTGAAGTCTGGTATCGCTATACCACCTGATTCACACTTCCTGCTTACCATTCTTTTTGCTATTCTGGGTCTTTTACTAGCATACAGGATGAAAAAGGCAATATCACAACAGACACTTCAGAAATACAGAAGATAATCAAAAAATATTTTGAATCCTTATACTCCAATCAATTAGAAGATAGTGAAGGCATAGATAAATTTCTTAAGTCATATGATCTGCCCAGATTGAGTCAGGAAGATATAGACAACCTAAACAGACCAATATCAATTGAGGAAATAGAAGAAACCATCAAAAGACTACCAACTTAGAAAAGCCCAGGACCGGATGGGTATACAGCAGAGTTTTACAAAACCTTTAAGGAGGAACTAATACCAATACTTTTCAATCTACTTCAGGAAATAGAAAAAGAGGGAGAACTTCCAAATTCATTCTACGAGGCCAAAATCACCCTGATACCTAAAACAGACAAAGACACTTCAAAGAAAGAAAACTACAGACCAATATCTCTAATGAACCTAGATGCAAAAATCCACAGTAAAATTCTGGTGAATTGGATACAAAAACATATCAAAAAAATTGTTCACCATGATCAAGTAGGATTCATCCCTGGGATGCAAGGCTGGTTCAATATAGGGAAATCAATAAATGTTATTCACCACATCAATAGACTTAAAAATAAGAACCATATGATCATCTCGATAGATGAAGAAAAAGCATTCGACAAAGTACAGCATCCCTTTATGTTCAAAACTCTGGAAAAACTAGGGATAACAGGAACATACCTCAATATTGTAAAATCAATCTATGCTAAGCCTCAGGCTAGCATCATTCTGAATGGAGAAAAACTGAAGGCATTCCCTCTAAAATCTGGAACAAGACAGGGATGCCCTCTCTCACCACTTCTGTTCAACATAGTTCTCGAAACACTGGCCAGAGCAATTAGACAGACGAAAGAAATTAAAGGCATCAAAATAGGAAAAGAAGAACTTAAATTATCACTATTTGCAGATGACATGATTCTATACCTAGCAGACCCAAAAGGGTCTACAAAGAAACTATTAGAGCTAATAAATGAATTCAGCAAAGTGGCAGGATATAAAATCAACACGCATAAATCAAAGGCATTCCTGTATATCAGCGACAAATCCTCTGAAATGGAAATGAGGACAACCACTCCATTCACAATATCTTCAAAAAAAAATAAAATACTTGGGAATCAACCTAACAAAAGAGGTGAAAGACTTATACAATGAAAACTACAGAACCCTAAAGAGAGAAATAGAAGAAGATCTTAGAAGATGGAAAAATATACCCTGTTCATGGATAGGCAGAACTAACATCATCAAAATGGTGATATTACCAAAAGTTCTCTATCGGTTTAATGCAATGCCAATCAAAATCCCAACGGCATTTCTTGTAGAAATAGAGAAAGCAATCATGAAATTCATATGGAAAAATAAAAGACCCTGACTTGACTCTTATCCTAACACAAACCCTAGCTATAAATATCACCCTAAACTTAAACCTAACCCTAACACTAAACCTATCAATAACACTAAAACTAACCTAATTTTAACCCTAGTTCTTACATTATCTGTTGCCCTAACACAAATATTAGCCCTAAACATAGATTTCACCTATCTCTAACCCTAACCATAGCCCTAAACCTAGCTATAAACAAATCCCTTGAAATAAGCAAAATCCTAAACCTAAGAATAACCCTAAACCTATCCCTATTCTTTAGGCTAACCAAAACCCTAACTCTATTAATAGCCCTAACCCTAGCTCTCATTCTAGCTCTAACCATGTCCCAAATTCTAAAACTAACCCTGACCCTTATACTGACCCTACCACTAATCCTAGGTCTAACTCTAACCCTAACTCTGACCCAAATCCTATCATAATCCTATCCCTAGAACTAACCTTGAAGCTAACTTCCAGCCTATTCGTAACATTAGCTCAGAACCTAACCTTTATGCTAAACATAACCCTAAACCTAACCAAAGTTCTAACACTCACCCTAACCCTATATCAAGACCTAATCTTAACCATAACCCTAGCTATAACCTTAACTCTTACTGTATCCATTACCCTAAATATTACCTTATGCTAATATAACCCTAGGCCTAACCCTAAACCTATCACTATCCCCCAAACTGTCAATTACCCTAAACCTAACCTGAACCCTAAACTTAACCTTATCATTACCCTAATGCTAATCCTAATGCTTATTCAAGCCCTAACTCTAAACTGAAACCTAAAACAAAGTCAAACACTGACCCTGACATTAATAATTCCCCTAGCTCTAAACCTGACTATTACCGTATACCTAACCCTTACACTAGACTTAGCCATAAAGCTAACCTTAAAAGT